>NW_016690424.1:183616-188080 GCF_001604755.1 Lepidothrix coronata
TGGTGTGGAGCGGTTGAGGCCATGTGCCATGGTGTGTCCCATCCTCAGCAGGGGGGTCCCCTCAGTGCAGGGGGAGGAGATCCCCCCAGTGCAGGGGGAGGAGATCCCTCAGTGCAGGGGGATGAGATCCCTCAGTGCAGGGGGAGGAGATCCCCTCAGTGCAGGGGAATGAGGTCCCCTCAGTGTGGCATGAGGGGTGTTCCCCTAAGTGTGGGGCAATGTGTTTCTCCTCACAGTAGGGAAGAGTGTCCCCTCCTCAGCATGGGGTGTCCCCCACAGCGTGGGGCAATGTGTTCCCCCTCAGAGGGTCGGGGGGGGTCTGTCCTCAGGGTTGGGTGACCCCTCAGTGGAGGGCAGTGCATTCTCCCTCAGAGTGGTGTGTTGGGTCCGCTCCTCAGTGCAGGATGTCCCCCTCAGCACAGGGCAGGGTGTCCCCTCCTCAACATGGCATGGTGGGTCACCTCCATGAGGGTGATGTGTTCCCCCTCATGTGGGGTGGGGTGTCCCCTCCTCCACGTGGGGTGTCCCCTGGGCTTGTGCAGCAGCTGCCACAACACCCTGACTTGGCCTGAGACATTTGGTGTTTCTGGAGTGCTTCTCAACCTTAGCCATGCTTTTAATGCTTCAGTGTTGACTACAGGCAGTGTAAATTTAGCATAAATGAGTCTGGATGTAGAGATAGAATATTCCACAGAGATGGAATACTCAGGGGGAATGTGGCCACACAGGTCTTGTTGGAATTGGGCTGTAATCTGGTACTTTCCATGCTGTGAGGCCGTGTGTGTAATTGCTTCATCCTTTTCCTTGGGACAGGCATGTGCCAAGTACACTGCTGACCCTAGCACATAATTTTTTTTTTCAGTAACAAATGAAAATAGTGAGGGGAAAAAGGAGGTATTTCTAAAGGAAACTTTCACTATAAACTTTAAAAATGAAATCCGCTGATTTGGGATAACTGATATGTCCTGCTTCCTTCGAACTGTCACCTTGTGTTACGCACAAGATGTGACCTGTGAGCAGGCATCCCCAGAACAAGCCAGATTATATCTGGTCACGTCAGAGGCTTCAGCAGTCACTCCGAGACAGGCAGAGCCAGACAGGCTGTGCGGTCTCGGTGACACCCAGCCGGGTTTGTGTACCCAAGTCCTTCAGCATTGTGCAATCTCCACTTGCTCAGCTTCCCACCGAGCAAAAGGTCTGCCTGACATGGTACAACCTCAGAGCTATTCCAGGCTGCAAATGCAGGGTGTCTGTTTGGCAGGAACAGCACAACTGGAAACTCCTTAGTGCTGTCTCGATCTCAGGAGAAGCACATGGATCTGGTAGGGGTGCTGGACCCTGCTTCCACTGCCAGTCACCCTACAGTGCCTGCCCTTCCCTCTCAGCGCTTATCTCACAAAGTGCTGTTGTTGAGCCTGGGCTGGAGTGGGGCAATGATGCCTTTTTGCTCTGGATCTTTGGGGGAAGCAGAACTGGACCTGCTTCAAACAGTCTTACTCCCAGTGTGCCTAGCAGGGCAACAATTTCACTTGTGTGGGCCAAGATAAAGAACTGCTTCCAGCAGCCTGGAGTCCACCCAAAGAACACCCATTTCTTGGCTTTTTTATAATCAGAGGGTTCAGCAACTCTGGCAAAAAGCCATGAGGGAAAAAAGCAGTAACTCAGGTGGGTCAGTGCCAGGCTGTTTCAGGTTGGACTAGTCAAAAGCAGTACCTTGCAATGTAGGGGAAAAACCAGAGGGAAGTGCTGGCCCACCTGTTCCCAACAGCTTGCTCTCTCAGTTGGAAAATCCCAGTTTGGCAAAATGTCATTGTCTTCTTGCCTTTTACCACAGGACCTATTGCATAAGGGAAATGGTTATCTCAAATGGATAAATGCAAGCTGAGTACATAAGGAATGAAATTCTAGACAAATATGGAACCAAATATTTATATGATATGTAGAAACCATAGATACCATAATCATACAGATACCATATCCCATGGCATATGGTACCATAATTTAGTTTGTATCTGCAGGAGAAAGGCAGATCTCATAGGTAAGAGGACAAAGTGAATGGGTCTTTCCAGTTGTCTATGAAAAAGGGAAAATAAGGAATGTACACTGTCAAGGTCAGTCTGTTTTTGTCATGTTTCCCAAGGTGATGCTCATTTAGAGAATTGAAGCTACTCATTTTTTGGGGAAGCCACTCCCCAGTGGCTGTGCTCTCATCCAGAAAAGTGCAGCCCTGAAAAAGACTTTAAGGAGTTTATAAAATCCATCATAGAATTAAGAGCAGCAAACACAATTCTTCATGAAGGTAAAAGATTCAGTATCCAAGAGGTAAAATGAAAACAGATTGTAAGAGCTTTCAAAGCCTTTGTAGGAGATTGAGAGATGGAAACAGAGTAGTCAGCCGTGTGGTTTCTTACAATGCCCTACAGTCCTCCCCCACAGCAGCAGTGACAGTGAAGTTTGGGTGCCACTAACACAGTGGTAAAGTTCTTTCAGTTAATGACAATTTAGCTCTACCTCCCCAAACCGTGTACACAGCTGGGATAATGATGTGAGTGCTCCACATTCAGAGCTTGTTAATGAGGAGCTTGTTAATGAGGAGTCATGAGCTGCCAGAGGATGTTTCTGGCTAAGTGGATGCCTGGGAAAGAGAAGGGTGACCTATTGCAGCCTTTCAGTACCTGAAGAGAACCTACAAGAAGGTGGGGAGAGACCTTTTGCAAGAGCAGGACAAGGGGGAATGGCTTCAAACAGAAATAGAGTAGGTTTAGATGGATATTGGGAAGCAATTGTTCCCTATGAGGACGGCGAGGCCCTGGCACAGGTTGCCCAGAGAAGCTGTGGCTGCCCCATCCCTAGAAGTGTCCAAGGCCAGGTTGGACGGGGCTTGGAGCAACCTGGAATAGTGGAAAGTGTCCCTGCCCATGGCAGGGGGTTGGAAGGAGATGGTCTTTAAGGTCCCTTCCCACCCAAATCAGTCTGTGTTTCAGTGATTCTCTGAAGTGCAGTTATGTTTAGAGCAAGGGAGATTTGCATGGATACAGCATTCAGACACTGACTCTGCTGACCTCACACAGGCCAGTATTAATTTTTATTTATATTTGAAGATGCTATTCAATGCCTAAAGACTCTCTAATTTCATTAACATGCTCCAAGCCACCATTCTGTGCTGCCATCCTCTTAATTTTAGGATCTCTGCTCATCATGGAACCAAAATAACACTCTGACATTATCTTTAAAAGCAAATTCTCAGTGCCTGTGCAAAAGCAGTTTGTAGAAAACCCACCATCTGAAGTCACCTACTATTTATATTCTGTATGTTGGTTACACAGAAACACAACTAATTTACACTTGGATAATGTGTCCAAACAATGTCTCTCATTCTCTTCAGACCTACTGATGAGTGTGACCTCTGATCATAATTCATTTTCCAGGAGGACTTGAAACTGCTATTTAACTTACCTAAGTAATTTCTCATTCTTCCTGAGGCACGTCATCAGAAGACTTCCTTCTTAATTATAAATATAGGAAAGGGTGTGAAAAGGACTTGGACATTGATATATATGGGATTGTATGTTCCATTCAGGATCATTGTCTTTTCTATCATTAAAAATAAATCATAGCTTGTTGTAAACAATTAATTCAATTTCCTTTATTACAGCATAATTTAATTTCTGTTTGCCATGCATTTCCATAACGTTATTGTTTTATTCTCTCTTCAGAACGCTCATTGAAGACATGTTTCTCCCCTTCCTCCAAGGTCCCCTTCTGTTTTCTCTCACTGGAAACAACACACTGCAGACCATCCCCCTGTAAACATCAGCAGTCGTATCTGTTTATTGCCAAAACCTGTTTTGCAGGTGGGCCTTGCCCATTGTCACATTGTCCCCAGGTACAAATACCATTTCCTCTGCTGTGTTTAATTCATCTGATCTACTCTCTCTCCAGGGATTTCTGTTGTGCAGCTCATTCAGCAGGTGGGGGGTGTTTTACCTGAGCTGGCAGACAGCAAGAATTTATCCCCTCGTGAGGCAGTTCCAAATCTGGGACACTGGGAGGGACAGGAGTGCCAGCAGAAGGCACAATGTCTTTGACTTCCCTGACTACTTGCCTTGTGAAACCTGACCTGCTGGACTCCTGGAGACCTGACATGTTGTGAGCACTTCCTTCCTTTGCCCAGGTCCCGGCCATCACCCTTGGAAGCACATTCATTTCATGGTGGAAGCTGCTGTCAAACTCTCTTGCTCTGAATTCTCCTCGTCAGCTTTCCAGGGGCAGCCTGATTGTCACTGGAGAAAACTTGCAGAAGGGAAAATGGAAGTTGGAGAGCTGGGCCAGGTGGCTCCGATTTTGCTTTTCATAATCTCTCTTAAAATTATTGTAAGACTAATCTTTATCCTTCCCTTTCTTGTCCATGAAGTCAGATCCCGAGGAGTTCCCCAAATGTTGCCACTGGCATAGCCCAGCTGT
>NW_016690424.1:188420-331682 GCF_001604755.1 Lepidothrix coronata
GAAATGCTGCACAGTTTACAGCATAGGTACCAAGTCAAGGTACAGAGCTTGCTGAGAAAAGTTAGTGCTTGAGAAATTCCTCAGTTGCACTGAAAGAAGGGGAAAAAATGAAACGATTGGGTTCAGCTCCATCATGGGATGGAAACTGCAAGCAGTGAAAAAAAGCATCTGGCTTCATGGCAATCCAGGGCAATCAAAGGAGCTCTTTTCCATCTGTTCATCTGCACCAGTTGCATCCCAAATCTTTCTTTACGGTTCCCTGGCTCGATGACTCCTCTCAGGCAGCCATGGCTCAAGTCCCCAGACTGGACATGCTTATTTGCTTAGGCAGTATCTTAATTGCAGGCAGACTATGAGCATCAGGCACTGCATATCTTGGCCCTGTTTGACTCTCAGAGCCATTGTAATCTGTCACCCTCCATGCTCTGGCACTTCCTGGTGAGCCTTCTCTATTGCTGGGGTATCCTGAAGAGCCTACTGGGTACAAGATGTGTAAACACTTAGGAAGCAAGTGGAAAATACCACTAGGAAACAATGGGAGCCAATTGCTCCCAGGGAAGCTGGGTATATTGTTACTGGGATCTTGCCCAATCCTTTTACTTAACCCTGAGCCATTTTCAGGGCCCCAGAGACCTGCCTGGGGACGTGAAGAACTGGTTCCCTGAGTGCTCTACTCTGCAGCATTAAATCTGACAGCAAAGGTAGTAACCCCATGTGTCTTCAGGGCCAGATCTCAGGTGAGAGCACTTTCTCCTTTTTGCTGAAGACTAAGGTACACATTTCCTTTGCTGTTAAGAAACCACTCTTTTTGAAAGGCCCCAGACTGCTGGATGTTCCTGTGAATGGCTATCACGAGCTGAAAGAGCAGCACCAACCCTCTCAGCTGATTGCAAAGGACAGGAAGGGAGTTTTCTTGCAGATGTGGGACTCTAACACTGTTTTTCTTTATGTTAGTACCAGTTCTAGTCTCCTTACTCAGTCTGTGTGTACACACAGATATTTCTGTTACTCCAGTCACACACACATGCATGTGCGTGCACTGATTATTCCCACTTCAGTGATTGCTGCCTGCCTGTGCTGCTTTGGCAGGTGCTCTCAGGGCTGTGCTGCAGAGATTCCTGTGATGATGCTCAGCCAGAAATAATCTAGTATTTGAAAGCATGAGGAATAACTCTAAATTCTCTATTTAAAAAAAAAAAAAAAGAGAACCCCCAAACTAGTTCTCGTCCCCCCCACCCCCCAATGGTTTCTCTTTGATTGTAACTGAACAGGAAAATATTACCTCTTTCAGTTGTGTAATTGGGACTGCTGAATTCACTGACATGTTTATATGTCCCATCTCATCTCTCCTGTCCGTGGTGATGTGGGTAACGTCAACAATCTCACAGGGGCTCTACCTCACCTTGCAGTGCCAGAGCTCAGTGGCAGGACCTGTTTGCTGGGCATGGGGGCACCAAGTGTGGTGGTGCTTCCTGAATGTGAAGTAGGAGAGAAGAGGTCAGACAGGCAGGAAAGAGGTGATTTATGGTTCTGATGAGCCTTCCATGACTCTTACCAACCCTTGCCTGGTGGATGTGAGTATGATACTCCTGGCATATATTAATACTCCCCAAGCTCTTCTAACGTCATTATTCAGCCTCTGTTGCAACCAGCAAGGCCCTGGGCCTTCCTCCCACTGCAGGAAAACACTAATCTCACAGCCTTCTCCTCCCAAGGCCACAGTCAATGTCTCTCCCTGATGCAGCTGCCAAGGGATGTTCCTGCAAAAGTCTGCTCCCGCCCTGTCACTTTTTTGTCTGTTAGCTAAATATAACATGGGTGATAATTCTACTGACACAAGGTAAATGGCCATAATTTTTCTTTACAGAGTCCTGCTTGGACCTGTATTATCATATGGCTTCAGAAAGGAGGCATTTTTTCAGGTATGTGTCTTGGTGCCATGTTGCACTATGCTGCTACACGTTGTTTAAATCAACACAGTGATGCACTAAACTCTTTCACATGAATTGATCTAATTTGTTTAAAGTATATATTTCTAGGTATTTATATCTGATGCTATCTAGATCCATATCATTCATTCCTACTTCAGCATAAGCCTTAACCACTCTCATGTCTTGAGAGGACTGGAACTCAAGGGAAAAGTTACTGCTCTGGAATACAAAATGTTTGCATACAATTAACATAGAACAGAGGATGTTGATAAAACATTTAATGAAGTGCTCTTAAATATGGCTCTTCAGCAGCTTCATTTGTCCTGTGCCCATAAACCCCTTCTCTTTCTATCCTATGAGTGTTCAGTGTCTTTAGGCAGCTCCAAACAGTCTGAGTTCCACCTACCAGACATTCCCACCAAAGTGCAACACTACAACAAAAAGTTCTTCTGGCTCAAGATTGACAGCAAGCAACATTAGTTGTGGAGGTTAGTCTTGTGTAGCTGAAAATGAGTGATTTTTTGTTCCATTGCTGCTCTGGAAAACAGCATTCATACTAAGTGTTGCTGCCAATGTGATTGCCATGTTCAAGAGAATATCAGCTTAAATAGGAAACAGGACCTGGACAATTTATGTGTTTTGGGGCACAGACAGGATCAGGCTTCCTGCAGAAATGCAAGAGCTACGGGTTTTTTTTTTTAAGTTTGTTGTTCTGCAACCTGCTATTCAATGTCCTAAGGGATTTGCCAGGAAGTGAGAGGAACAGAATTCTCTCCTCTGTCTGGTTGCTTTAAGATCCTCACTCCCACCTTGAAGGAGAAAGTTGCAGCTGCCAGACTGGTCTGGGCATGGGCAATCCTCACCATCCTGCTGAGCTCTGGAGCAAATGATATTTGTTAGGCCAGACAGAGGGGAAGGAGTGAGCACGACTGAGGGAGGTCTCTTGGGATCAGAGATTCCAGTTCCCTGCTCTGTCCTTTCACTGTGCTGTGCATCAAACAGAGCAGGAGCTCTCAGGACTCTTCCCAGGTGAGTGCTCAAATGCCTTCTGTAATCACTTACATCTCCACCTCTGCTTTCAATGAACTGTTCTGCTTAGGGCTTTGAGAATAAAGGGCCAGGTGTTTTGTTTTCATTCCTGGAAAGTTCTGGACTGCGTTTCCAAGTGGATACCACTTCTGTGCAAATCTTACTTAGGTGTTGTGGGAGAGCTGGGGTTTAGGATGTACTAAGGTGAGGTTTTATTGCAGTTATCAGTAACTATAAACCAAGCCTGACTTTAGACAGCTTCCCACTCAACTGCTGGCTGAGGTTGGACAGGGAATTTTTAAGCTCCTGTACCACATATAGAATCTATGACCCCACTTAAGGTTTTAGTTTTCACCCTGGGGATCCAACTTTGCACGCTGCTGGATCCTTTTGGTCTCTGGCTGACTCTGGTGGTGCTGTTGTGCTGTGTGTCTGCTCTGAAAGAAAGCCCAGGTGCTGTTCCACACCCAGCTAAGTTATTCCTCGCCTCAGAGAGACTCCTCTGCAGTCCCTTGTTCTGTAGCGGCAAGCAAAAAACAATTTCACACCTGGACAGACATTTAATTTTCACAGTGTGCCCAAGAACCTGCAGAGAGCTGTTTTTCTGCTCTCCAAACAGACCAGAGACCAGCTACCTTGGGTGTCCAGGTCTTCCCAGCTCAGTCATGGTGCCACGACATATATAAGTGGCAATATATATTTATATATATATACACACTTATATATACTTATATATACACTTATATATACACTTATATATACACTTATATATACACTTATATATACACTTATATATATATATATGTACACTTACACACCTCCTAGGCTGAAGCCACATTCAGCCAGCTCCAAAGAATCGAGGTCCCTAAGGAATTAATGTAATTCACATTCCCAATGTTCACTTGAAAAAGAACAAAACCATATGTCTCTGATTCTTCTAATTATTTCATGTACATTTTTTTTTTTTAGAGAAAAGGGAGCTCAGGTTTTTTCCCCCTCTTAGAATACCATAGTGAACATCCCAGAAAGGAAGAATTTTCCTAAGAAGGTGTTCCTTAGTGTGTTATTCAGTCTGGAGTAATTGCCCTGATGGAGGAATGAGAATTAATTGCCTGGTTGGGAGCTGAGAATGCTGGCAGAGGAGATTCTTTGTCATGTCAGAGGTGATAAGCTCTGATATATTGCACACTGCTGCAACAAAGGATTTGGGGCAAAGAAACAGTGATTTGTGCAGTAGTGTAAGGTTTGAGCCAGGGAAATGGTTTTATACCTGCACTCAGCTTCCCTGCCTTGTGGGAAAGTTTTCAACTTGTACCAAAGAGTACAGGCATAACACTGTTATTGCTGGAGCTTTAGGGGGCAGGGGAGTCCACAAACATGCAAGTTAAAGGGCTTATGTTAATTTGGCTTATTCTCAGTGTTGAAAGGCTGTGTGGATCCTGCCTGCTGTGGATAAGCACTGTCTTGTTCAGGCAGGTGCCCATTTCCACTTACATAACCCTGTCCACAGAACCTGGTGAACTAATGCCAAAGGAATATGAACCCACCTAATCCCAGTTCTGCCTCTCCAAACGGATCTGGGGACCTGAACTCTGCGCTCTGCTGGGAATGGAGTCCTGGGAATGCTTTGTGCTGCCCTCCACCAGGCCAGGGCCGGCCTGGGGGGCTGGTACTGCTTCCCTAAAACTCAGGAGCCAGCCCCAGATGAAAAGAAACAGGAGGTAGCACTGAGTAGCTTAAGGGCAGGGAGGCAAAATATCTGGAGCAGCTGAGAAATGAGGCTTTGGTATAAAGGTTAACTGATCACAAAGAGGAGACAGGAGCATCTTAAATCTTATGCCAGACAGAGGCCCTGCCCTGAACGCAGGATCTGTACATGCCTGGAAAGCATGAGACTCATGTGAGAGGTACAAAGGGGTTGAGCAAAATAGATGCTGTTTTTCTCTGTAGACCATCATCACACAAAGGAATTTTCCTTCCTTTTAGACAGTAAGTAGCAGCCCTGGGACACTGAGGGGAAGCAAAACCACGTGAAAGCCACATTTCTTCACTGTATAGTTTTAGATGAAAAGAAATGCAGCTACAACAGTCATTACATTGCAATAGCGTTCCTGGGAAACATAAAATTGCACTCTGTGGTGTAACTCCTGCCTTGCCAACAAGCAAGTTGTGACAATACTGTCCCTGTCCCTGCAGAAAGATGAGGGCTCTCAGTGAAGCTTTGGGCAGGTCTTAATAGACCACTTCAGTGTGGGGATGTGGGTAAACATCCTGGGTAGTGTTGTGATCACACGGGTTGGGTACAGTCCAGGTAAGGTGAGATATTAGAGTAACAGGTACGAATATTTTTTCACAAAAATGAAATAAATGTTTTGCTGAGTGACATCAGCAAAAATGGGAAGCCTCGACCAGTTATTTTCCAATGAATTGCAGGCATGTTTTTGAGGTTTTGTTTCCAAAACTACTGATGTCACGAAACAATGGCCATGTCGAATGCTAGCATGGAACCAGGTAAATGCACCTAAAAGAGTCACTCTGAGCTTGTATTTTCCAGGTCTCCTTACAGACACTTTGCTGTGAAATTGAAGTTCACCGAGATTGGTTGCTGAGAACCTGTTGAATTCTCTTCACCCACCAGTCAGCTGTGTGGGCATGAAGAAGGGATGGAGCCTAAGAAGGTGCAATTCGAGAAGTCTTTTCTTGACTGCCCTTTTGCCCTGCTCCAGTTTTGCCCAGTATCTCTCCCATTTCCTCTCTGGGAAGGAGCAGATATGCTGGAGAATGCACTCCCTCAGTTAGTGTGCAGACAGTACTCAAGGTGCTGCCCTTTCCTCCCTGCCGTTGGAATCAAACTGAGAACACTTCCAGGGATTGATTTGCAGGGCTCTTTATGTTTAGGAGTAGCAAGATTTGACAAATTATTTGCTTCCCCCACTGGCTTTATCAGTGAAGCTGTCCTAGTTTGACTGAGTGCCAAGCTGTTTGTCGTAATCCCAAGTGATGGGAAATGGACCAGAGACATTCTGATTGAATGGCTGAGAAGATTCACTCACGGACTAGAAGACAACAGTCAGCACAGAATGTGGCACTTGCAGAATACTTATGGTTTGTGAGAACTGCACAGATTAAACTTTTTTACTATTGTATTAAAAATTTCAGTGTTCTGACTGTCTGGAGGAGCTAATATTAAAGATGGAATTTTGCCATAATAATAAAGATTATTCTTAGCAATTATTAAAACTTATTCAAGATGCCTCCAATCTCCCTCTCCATGTCCACTTATGGTAAATGAAGGGAGCAATTTTACAGGTGGTTATAACTAATTTTAGTAACGTAATTATTAATTCTCTTTTTTCCTTCCCTTTTTTTGCACAACCATGATTAATCATTAAATAGAGAATGTTTAAACATTCCCTTTGGAAAAAAGTGTGTCATGTGGTGGGACAGGAATGGGAAGCTGGTGCCCTGCTCTCTGTTCCTTATTGTACTTGGTATAATCACAGTTCTGGGCACAACAGAAGTTTACCCAGAACAACAATTATGTTGGTGTGCAGGTACTGAAGGCATTTCCTAAGGATCAATCAAATGTTTTAATGTTCCCAACTAGAGCCAAACACTGCCCTCCCTTTACAGTGATGAGATCACAGAAACTCCATTTACTATTTCAGTCACTCTGGTGACACTGAGAGGAAAACTGAGCTCATGGATTAGTCTTTGGACTGAACCAAGGCTTCACCTGGACCATTTCAGGATCACAGAATCGCAGAACATTCTGAGTCAGAAGGGACCCACAAGGATCATTGAGTGCAGCTTTTAGTGAATGGCCCCTCCAGGGACTGAACCCGCAGCCTTGGCATTATTAGCACCATAGTGTTCCCAACTGAGCAAGTCTCGGGTTCAGTGTGCTCTTACAGAGGAAATCTGGAATAGCATATTTCAGTTGATTGAAAGAGAAATATTCAGAAATAGAAGGTTTTGACCTCTTATAAGACTTTTTCATTTTTTTAGTCCTGCCCATTGCTGTGGTGTTGGAGGGGCCGTTATACTCCAGACTCTAAGGATATCTGTTTCCATGCCTCTGCCATGTTTCATGTGTGCCCTTCCTTGTTGGTATTTGATCAGTTATAACTCTGAAATCAGTCTTGCTCCAGATATCCATTGGCTGTGCAAAATCCAGGTGCAACTGTGAACATGTTTCATAAAACTGTGACCTCTTAGGCAGGCAGGGGTGGCCAAGGCTTTGGTCATTCCCTTTTGGAGGGAAGAGCTGCACTCTGAATCAGAGGTGAGATCTGGGGATTGTCTAGGCTGTCTATTCAGAACATTCATTGGGAGCACGTCTGTGTTCCATACAAGGAGCAGCAATGATGACCTGTTGCACTAGAACAAGCTCTGGACACAAGAATTTCTGTGTCTGTTTGCTTCTCAGTTATAATTTCATCCCACCTCCACTTGCCCCCTGTGTGCCCCAAGCCTCTGTCTCTGTTGTAGTCACTTCAGATTTTACCAAGTAGCTCCTAAAATCCCTGTGAACCTTGAATTATGTCCCACTCAGTGTCTCTTCCATGGGCTGACAGTGGCTGAAAAGCCAGTTTTGTTGGGAAGGTGAGGGTTATGGCCTTCAGCCCCTCACTGGGAGACAACTGAGCTCATATCTTCCACTTCTCGAGATCAGGCTACTGTAAAGATAATATCCATTAGTGCTTCTCAGAACTTTACAGGAATTGGTACTTATTTTGTAAGGAGTGTAGTCTTGTCTCTGTGCTTTATGCATCCTTTAACTCTCGCACGTGTCAGTGAACCAGCTGATTTCAGATCTGGACTAGGTGCAGGTCTCAGTGCAGGTTACTGTGGGGGTGTGCAGAGGGATAAACCTCCAGGGAGCCTTAGCCTATGAAAATGCAGTCGCCTTGGAACTGAGGCAGAAAGAAATGGTCCATAATTCTAGCTTTAGATACTAAAATTCCACTGAGATATCTGCTTAGGCTGGGGACGGAAAGGGAGTGGCAGAAGCTGGAAGGAAAACCAGGTCCTGGAGTCTTCACATTCAATGAGTTTGTTTTGTGCACTAAGACCATTTGGATGTGGAGGGTGTCAAATGCCACCTGATCCTTGTGGGTCCCTTCCATCTCAGAATATTCTGTGATAGTCTGTGGTCAGTACAGTGCCAGTTTGTCCCCGCTCCCTCAGTGTTGATTTGGGCTGTGGGTATTTTTTGTTCGCAGTGCTGGGTACTGTGAGCTCAATCAGCTCATAAGCTCCCAGTGAAAGAAACTCCTTCCCACCCCCATTATTCTGCAGAACAAAATGAGTACTCTCCCAGGCTTTGTCAAAGTGGAACAAAGGCCCTGTACTACTGGTGTAGAAATAATTACCATTCATCTACTTGCTGTGCTGAGGGAATTATGCTGGGTTTTTAAACCCCTTCTCAGCAGGTAAAATATCCATAATGGCACGAGACAAAATAACATGGACTGCTCTCTTTGCATGTGCTTTTCTTTAATCATAAGAAAATGGATATTTGGAGAATTAGAAATTTCATGGTGTCATAAAAGACTTGGAAATGAGATTTAGAGGTTTATTAAAAAAAAGACATAAGTCACTTAACCTTATTATTTAGAAACTAACTCATCCTCACAGTAAAGTGTGGGTGGTCAGGCCCTGGCACAGGTTGCCCAGAGAAGCTGTGGCTACCCCTGGGTCCCTGGAAGTGTCCAAGGCCAGACTGGATGGGGCTTGGAGCAACCTGGGCTAGTGGAAGGTGTCCCTGCCCATGGCAGGGGGTGGAATTGGATGGTCTTTAATGTCCCTTCCAACCCAAACCGTTCTGTGATTTAGTGATTCTATGATTCTATGATGACATTTTCTGAGGATTAAAACAACTGGATTCCCAGTACTAAGAGAGTATCTCAGGTTACACTTAGCAGGCAGTGGCTTTCCTGGTTTTCAAGAAGAGTTTACAGGCTGAAAACCAGGAATGATGTATAAAGAGTAGAACAGGTATTGTTTAAAAATCTCCCTGACTGTAACCTGTTGTCTGAATTGGGGAAGGAGGAGACTGTAGGGCTGCTCCTCAGCCCTGGGCTGGCAAAAATGGTCCCCTGTCACTCTGGGATTTGCTGCTAAATTGGGGTGTCACAGCTGCAGTGTGGAGCAGTTTCCTTGCATTTTAGCTGTGATTCCAACTACAGTTTCGTGCACCATCTGTGGCTGGTCCTACACAGTGCCATGGCCCCAGACCTTACTCAGAAACATTTCTTCAGCCAGGAACCAAGAGTAAGGGAAGATGTGTATTGTGGGACCTAACCTTCCACTCAGGATGTGGGAGTGGGAGAGAAACCAGAGAAGGTTGTGATATTAGACAGAAAATTGCCACAGGGGAAAAAACACATCAGAAGGTGAAACCACAGGTTAAAAAACAACATCTGGGAGTGACAGAAGTCCTGAAGAAACCCCACCTATATCAGGTGGAGTAGTGCTGGAGAGAAGAAAACAAGCAAATCTTGGCTCTGCAGGGTCTGCCATGGGCAACAGAGAGCAGGCGAAGGGCAAACGGGGGACAACCCAATGCCCAGGCAGAGTTCAGGAGTGAGCCCTTGTCTGAGCTCAGCTCTGCATGTGGAGCCTGCACAGGAGGCCTTCCTTCACCCTCCTGCTCCAGCCTTCTGCCAGTGATCCTATTTACCATCATGTGCTCACAGTGTAAAAGCCACCAGGAAACCCCACACCATGCAGTGATAACAGACAGGTGCTGGCCACCAAAAATCTGCACCTGGTTAGAATCTGAGCTCACTCTCTCTACTACAAAACACACTTCTTGTAGGGGAAAACGGGAATTCAGAGGAAGAAAAAAGTCAAATTTTTATTCTAAGTCAAAATGTGCCAGTAATTCTTTTGAAATACATTTACACACACAGAGTCCCCTGCACCCTCTCATGTGTTCTATGGATGGTGAGGCCATAACAAATGTCACCAAGCACATCCCCAAATATAGAGTATAAGACAAGCCACTTGGGGAAAATGCACTTTTGCAATCACTTTGAAAGATTTAGGGGAGAACAGACATTTCTTCCAATAAGAGGTTGTGCTTTGTAAGAGCAAACCATGACCAAAGGCTCCTTTGGCATCAGCAGTTGATTTACTGCATTGGTAGGCCTGGACATAGAATCACAGAACCAGGGAATATCCTGAGTTGGAAGGGACCCACAGGGATCATCCAGTCCAACTCCTGGCCCTGCACAGACACTCCAACAATCCCACCCTGTCCCTGAGAGGATCATCCAAACCCTCCTGGAGCTCTGGCAGCCTTGGGGCTGTGCCCACTGCCCTGGGGAGCCTGGGCAGTGCCAACCACCCTCTGGGGGAAGAACCTTTTGCTGAGATCCAACCTGACCCTGCCCTGGCACAGCTTCATGCCCTGACCCAGCTTTGTGCCCTGACCCAGCTCCGTGCCACATGTCTCCAAAACAATTCAGAAAGGTTCAGTTAAAATCTCTCTTCCGTGTGAGGCTTTGAAAATTATACTGCAAAGTGATTTAACTTCTGCATGAACTTAATCAGTGTTGAGAAGCATTTATCTCAGGAATTCTGTTTTATTAAAACTCATTACTTTATAAACAAAAAATTTATTTTATTTTGTTCTCTTTTTACAAATATGATAATTTCAGCATGTGACCTGCCCTGCTTTGGTACAGGGTCAGCCGGAGGAATAGGCTAGGAAGTTTTGGTTGGTGCTTTTTGGTTTGCTCTGCCTTGATCTATTCTCCAGTTAACCCCCAGTTAAACCACTGGAGGGCAGGATAGAAGCAAAGGAAAGCTGTTTCCAGAAGGGGACTCTCCCTGGTGCACAGATTTGTGAGTGCAGCACATATATTTTCAATATCCTGCAGTCCCACTTGTAGTCATTGTGATTAAAGCCTTAAGCAGTGAAATCTTGGCACAGATATTTAGAAGAAAATTCTTATTGTTTTGAATAAGAGTCAAAACTTATTATTTAGCAAATTCTTTTGGCAAGACTGATGAAAAAGCCTCCTTGAGTACTTAGGTTTTATTGCTGCAGAAGAAACAACCCCAAATTTAAAACCCAGAAGCGTCCCTTGGACAACAGTATGAGCACAGGCTTCAGCTGAATGGTGGCATCCCAGACAGCTTTGGGGAGTCAAAAATTGGTGCCTGCTTTGGAAATTCACTTTATTTTAGGAAAACACATAAGCTGGACAAAATAATTAGTTTCTGTAGTTGCATAAGTAAACCCACCATTGTATATCTTGCTATAAATGTCAACCTTTTCATATCTGTGATGCAACTGCCCCAGTACAGCTGTAGGAACTCCCTTGTCTCAGTGTATTTGGTAATTTTTCAGTCTTGTTGTTCCAGTTATTTATAAGTAAAAAGGTTAAGGTGCTGTGTTGAAGTGATTTGGGGAGTGTTGGGGGCAGTTTTTTGCGAGGTTTGTTTGTTTGGGAGGTTTTTTGTGGGTTTTCTTGTTGTTGCTGTTTTTTAAAGGAAATCTGTTCTGCTCAGCAGCAGTGACCTGATTAAGAGCACTCAGTAAAACCTCCCCAGGACTCTCCGAGTCTGGCAACATGAAATGACACAAATGAGGGAGTGTTCCTGTCACTGCAATGAGTTGGTTGCTACAAATGAATTTCCCCAGCATCTGTTATTGATCCCCAACCCAAAAATGACTGATGGGAAGAGTAGCCTTTGAAGAGGATGTACAAATCTGAACAGTGCTTGTGGTGGAACAGCAGCAGCAGCAGAGGTGAAGTGGTTCAGCATTCAGAGAGCACATTTTAGGCCCCTAATTCAGTGTTGTGGTTGTCACTCCCCAGGAAGGACAGGCTGGTCCCTGCAGGGGATTTGCAGGGGGATTTCTGCATTTGTTGGGATGCATGAGAGATTTTTCTGGCTTGTTTCAATGCCACAATTGCAGTGCCTTCCCTTGTGATGTGTAAAACAGATGCCAGTGGGCCTGCAGTGCACAGCAGTGATGGGAAAGCTGTTGATGTTTCCCTGCAGTGCCCCACCAGCTCCTCAGCAGGCAATAAACAGCTGGGGAAAGCAAGTATAGATCTGTCACAGGTCCAGCCTCTGCACTTGCTCCTACATTGTTTTGAATGAAGTAGGAAGAAGCTCAGGCTCAGCTAAGCAGTAAAGTGTTTGGGTAACAATAAATTCATCTTTACCTCTATTTAAAAAAAAAAAAAAAAAAAAGATTTGTCTGGACTGGGAAAATCAGTGGGGTTAGGAGGTGCCCCAGGTGATGAGTGCAATAACACCTATTTAACCAGCATGTAGACAAAGCTGGTCCCATTGTGAGCACTTCCCCTGGTCCCAGGGAGCAGTAAGGCAGGCTGGGACTTCTGGCAGCTTTATAAGACCTTGCCTAATTTATTTTCTAGGAAGTGTTTAAAATATGGGAGTTAAAGTGTGTGAATTGACCAATTTTAAAGTCCCACCTACTTTCCTGCCAGGTCTCCAGGCAGTTCAGTGACCCAGTGTCTTCCCTGAGATTGTTCCACTGTTTTGTCCCACTTTGATCTGGGGCTTAGTGCAGGTGAGGTGTCAAGTGGCTGGAAGACAGGTCAATCCCAGCGAAAATACATATCCTACGTCTTACTTCCCTGGTTTTGTTTATCTCCAAACAGCCCAGCACAGCTGTATAAAGGGTCTGGGGAGCTCTGGCTGTGTCCTGTCAAGGCGCTGTGGAGGCAGATGCCCAGGAGGGGACGTGATGAAATGCTCGATGACCAGCTCGGCTGCAGGAGCCCCACGGCTGCTCCCCCCTCCACATTCCCCTCTGCCAGGGGAGCTCGGGGTGCTCTCCCCAGGCACAGAGCACAGCACGGGCAGCAGGAGGCAGAGCACATATTTCTGCCTCTGAGTCCTCGTTTTACTGTTGGCCACTCTCAGTTTTCACACCTAACCCTGTGGCAGCAGTTGATGTGTGTCCTCTGTTTCACGTAAGGTGACCGTGTTTTTGTCAGCCAGAATGGAAATCCTGCTTCCATTCTTAGCAACCTGACTGTTTCTTCCGAACCAAGAACGTCAAGTGAGTATAACCACGTGTTTTCCTTGTGGTGAAGACAGCATTTAAAGTACAGAACAGTTATTAAAGACAGCAAAAAATGCAATTCTGATGTTTTCCAATTTTTATTATGGTAGACAGGTAGTTTCATGTTCGAGATAAGCCTATCTCTAAGTGAAATAATTGCTCTTTAATTAAGTTAATTATGAAAAACAGGAATGTAAATACTCAAGGTATAGTATGCCTCAACATTTTTCCTTTCACATTATCCACAAACTTATCTTGCATACCTAAACCCTGTTTTCACTTGATGTTACAACAGCGTATGCTCAAAACTGAAAACAGAGTAAGCAATTAAACTGTATGTAGGCTGTTAAGTTTAATAGCTGAGAAGGACTTTTTGTTATAATTTTCCTCATTTCTTCAATCCTTATCTTTTCATCTTATTTTCTAAGGAACTCATGGGATTCTCCCCCAGTCTCTGACAATGAGCTTATTTCCAGCTACATTGGGTCCAGGGCAAGGCTTTCAAACTTCCCTCAGGTTTCACAAAAATACCTGGTCAAAGGTAAGGGACTTTTCTAGTCCTGAAAAAGGCAGTAGCAGAGGGTGAATTTTTATTAGAGAAACAGGTGAAAAATGTTCTGAATGCCCCAACTGCAGGAAAAATTCTGTATTTTGAGACCACAGCCATGAACCAGCAATCAGGGGCCAATCCAACGGCAGCAGGTGGATTATTTCATCTATTCTGACAAATCCTATCAAACCATAAATCTCTTGTGTGACTTATTAATGTATAAATCTACCAAATACAAAAATGCATCAGCAAATTTACACCATTCTATTCTGACCAGAGAAAAATTAAGAGAACAGCCAACTCTTTGCAGTCCCAGAGCCTGTTATTTCTACACGATAGTGAAAAAACATTATTACAGAATGACAGTAGTTTGGGGATTTTATTTTATTAGTTTTGTAATTAAAAAGGGAATAATGCATATTGAATTAATGGTCTAGAGAAATACTCGTGTGCCCAAGTGCTCTCCTTCTGTTTATGGAACTGCTTTCTCTGGAACAGCTGCCACGAGGCCCATGCTGTTCCTCTTTAAGTCTCACAGTGCTGTTCCCTGATAATAATTACTATTTCTCTGAGTAAATAGTTTAATTTTCTCTGTCCCCCTTTACTGAGGTGTCCATGACACTGCAGACTTTGATATGGAGGATCAATTCCACGAGTCCACAAAGCTGTGATTTCTGGCACAGTTGCTGAGATGCTGTAGGACAATATTTCCAAATACTTGGAAGCTGTTATTGCACATTCATAACGTTCTATTATCACAGCTTGTTGTCTCTGTGCTCTGCCTGTGCTTGTTCCAGACAAATATAACAGCAGTGTGGGAGCTGCAGCTCCAGTGCCAGGATCTCTGTGATGGAGGAAATCCCTGGGTCTCCTGTGCAAATGTGGCACTGGAAATGAAAGCTCTTTGGCCCTGAGGAAAATGAAACATGGTTCAGACACGTGTGGAAGAGGGGAGGGGGAAGTGAAAGCTTTGGATCACCTTTCAGTGTCATTGTCAACCCATATTGCTGCCCTTCACCTCCAGAAGGGGCTGTTTGCTGCTCTGCTGGAGCATGAGAATCTGAACAACATCTGCTGGATTTTTTAAGACACCAAATGAATCTGGGGAGGATGCTGAGTGTCCTCAGTGCCCACTGAAAGGGAGTCTGTATCAAATTGGGTGGAGATAAGAGATCTCAAAACCTTAAAAAGCCACAGTTATCTGATGGCTTCTTCAAACTGGGAAACTCAAAGTTAGGTCATGATCAAAGTGTAAATTCCATGAGCAGAATTGTCACTTGAGCAGAATTAGTGCCTTTTTACTACTGGGGCATTTATTGTACTTTAGCAAGTGTAAAAAGTATGTTCAACCCCCCTATTTCTCCAGGAGCTCAGTCCCTCTGGGAAGAGCACTACATTGTGTGAAATGGTGATGCCAAATTCCAGTTCAGCAGAGCTCAGAGGGTGACTCAAGTCTGCTGCACAACCCCTTGACCTCAATGCCTCACTTTCAGCACAGATGGAACAATAATTTTGGCCACATCACCCAGGTTAGAGATGTAGCTGCTGCCACCTGCAAATGAAAGTGTCTCTGATTGACTGATTGCTGATGCAATGACCCAGTGAAGAAATGTTATGTTCTTTCTTGGAAAAAAAATACCAATTTGAAACAAGCACACACGGTGACAGGTCTGTCTGGGCCAAGCCCTCAGAACCAGTGCACCCTGAGTGCTGTCCAACATCACTGGGGATGTAATCAAATCAGTACAGACTGCCCCTCCCTTCAGGGGTGTCTGGATTAGGCTTTAGGATTACATTAACTCTTTTGGTTATTTATATGTTGGTTCAGTGAAAAATTAAAAAAAATTGTTTCTTTAGAAAATCATTCCTGCACTGTATTTGGTTGCAGCCAAAATGAGGAAGTATTCCACGTCTCCAGAGGGTCTGATTCTAGGAAGTTCCCAGACTGCTTTGTTGAGAGGAGGATGTTCTTCAACAAAGTATGATGATGAATCCAAGATCATTCCCTGAGGCTTCTGGAGGCTTTTAACTTGCTAATTTAATAAGAAAATGATCAGATGTCCTTTCACTAGAACAACTTTTGTTTAAACTCAACACTAAGCAAACTGCTCATCCTGACCTTTGTAAAGAAAATGAAAGAAATCACAGAATCCCAGAATGGTTTGGGTGGGAAGGGACCTTAAAGCCCACCCAGTGCCACCCTCTGCCATGGGCAGGGACACCTTCCACCAGCCCAGGTTGCTCCAAGCCCCGTCCAACCTGGCCTTGGACACTTCCAGGGCTGGGGCAGCCACAGCTTCTCTGGGCAACCTGTGCCAGGGCCTCCCCACCCTCACAGGGAAGAACTTTATCCTCATATCAAATCTAAACTTGCTGTCTTTCAGCTGAAAGACATTGCCCCTTGGCCAAAGTCCCTTCCCAGCCTTCTTGTAAGACCCCATTTTACTTGATTTACATGTACATGTTTTACTTAATTCTTGATGATCCCCACTGGTCCATTATTTGAGTTTTCCAGTTACTTATATTTAACTCTTATAGTCTAAGAATTGCCATCTTTCAAATGGGAAGCATGTGGACTATAATTAAAATCCAGTAGATTTTTAAAGTATAATTTCTGACTGACTGGGCAGTTTAATTTCCTGTCTAAAGGAGTCTGATCTCAGCTGTGATATTGCCACTGAACACCAGAACTCCTGAAACCATCTCTTAAAAACTGCTGTCCAGAAATGTCAGTTCAATAATTTGAATTATACAGTGTCTTTAATGGCTTTGTCAAATCATATTGTACTACAGAACGTACTATTTTCTATTTTAAACATGAATTAGTTTTTGGATGTAATAATTCATATTTGTTTATTAAAAAAATAGCTACAGAAATTCCCTTAGTGCAGCAAAAAGTCTGAGGATTCATTTCCGTATTTTTGACCCTCCAAATTTGATATCCTGAAGGTAATCAGTGATCCATGTGTGTGTTTAGATGTATACCTGTATTTATAGAGAGGGCCCTTTTCAGCCTATCTGATGAGCTTTTGGGCAAGTGTGAGGAGTTGTCAATCCCACAAAAGCAGCCAATGACTCATACCTGTTGAAAAGACCTTTTAGGTTTCTCTCCAGGGCAGTGGTTGTGACAGGGTCGGTTGGGTTCCCCATGAGATCACGAGTGTCAACATTTTCTGTTGCCAGCGTCCCCACTTTAGGTGAGTTGGTCTAGGCTGGCAGGCTGGCCTAGCAGAGAACACCTCCCTGGGTGTCAGTGCCTCAGCCTGCTGCTCCCAGTTCTCCTCTGACATTCAGCAAATACCAGGACTTGTCAGCACGTGCCCCAGGGAGGAATGAAGGAAGGGGGAACCTCTTCCAGATCAAGATAATCCTCACGAATTTCAGGGACAGAATTCTTGAAAACCAAGCGCTGTGGCAAATTTAGAAACTCATCTTTTTCTGGAAATGTAAATCAGAGGAGAGAACCTTGAATACAAAGTACAACACGCAGAGTTAGTTATGCAGCCTCCTAACCTGTATGTCCAGGCAGACAAACAGGACATGTGTAAAAGAAAACAGCAATTCAGAATGACTCCAGGTTGGTAGAGACAACCACGTTTTGAGTTTTGAAGGAAGTTTAGTGAGTTCTGTAAGGGAGGTCGTTCTGGATCCTGTTTGCAGAGCTCAGATGTCCTAATTTAACCATTACTGTGGTTTTTAAATGGCCTCTTTACTGACACTCTTGCCAAAGCTGCCAAGTAGAGAATGACCCCCCAGGAGTTTGGGCTGTACAGTTCAGTGTTGGGACAGACAAAATTCCACCTGGGAAACTTTACCTCTCCTGGTGTCCTTGATGTCCTCTGAGGGCATGAGCCAAAGTGTCTCACATTTTAAGGCTCTTATTAAACCAAAGAACAGGTGTATTTTTTGTGTGGTCAGCACTGTTTTGCCCTAAATGATCTAAATCAATAAGTTGATGCCTCAGGCAGGTTTTGCACCCAGGGCACCCTTCTTGATCATTTTAGGGCTTGTTAAAGAAGTAGCCTCTGGAAAGTAACACCTGAATCCCTTTAAAAACTACTATATTTTCACTTCATTAGGTTACAATCTTTTTATTTAATGAAAAAAACCTCAACCAGACACCTTCGAAGCTGGACATTGGTATTCTTCCTACTGCTGTCTCTTCTTGGGAGGCTTTTATACATCTTGTTTTCCTGCAATTGCCTCTGTGACAGTGCAGCCACCTTAACCCTTTGCAGCAGGTTCATTTTCAGTTCAACAGGATAATTGATCAGCAAGGGTACAGCAGGCAGGTGGGAATAGGCTGGAATTTGCCTGAAAGGAAAAAGGATTAAAGAAACCTGGGTGTTGGACTGAAGCTCCTTTCCTGTTTGCAGCTTTGTGGTGGTGATGTGATTGGTATCTAAGTGCTGCAGGGTTACCTTTAAACAGAACACCAAAATGGCCCAGAAACTCACTTTCTAACACTCTGGTTGGGATCATTTATTTTACTTCAATTGAACGTCTCTCCAGGTGTTGGTGGTAAATGTACAGAACCTCCTGTTTCTTGATCACTTTGTGCTTGTGTTTCTGCTTCTTCCAGCTTTCATGTGGAATTAATCCTCCACGATGTGGCTCAGTTTTGTGGTCCTTCACCTCATCTTCCCAGTAAATGAGGAAAATGCCAGTCAGGCTGCAGAGCTGGTTATACCTGATCCCCAGAGCAGAACTGGAATAGGTCCTGGTTACCATGTGTTTCTGACCAGGATGTTTACCAAATGCAGGACCTCTAACATGTGGACTCTTGGATTCTATTCCCTGAGGAGTCCTGGTTCCCCTTGGGAAGGTGAGCAAGTTGTTTTCCTCCATATGCTTCAATTTTTTTTTTGTTTGTAAATTGGGATTCTATATGAATCTCCTCTTGTAAAGTTATTACTGCACTGTTGTCAGCAATAGGCATATCCAGCAGGATTAAATACTGATTGCTAATTTCCATCAAATCTCTCCATATTGTATTTGTGGGGTAATGCTTTTGCCATTGTATCTTTTGTGATAGCACAGGAGATGAGAGTCAGATCATACCCTACATGGGCAAAAATTGCTTGGGCCAGGAAACACTGGGAGTAGATAAATCCAAGGAAATGCTTTGAATTTCCTTATCAGAGGAGTGGCATTGCCTTTGTCTCTCTGAGCAGGGTGGGGCCCTGCTAATCTTACAGTGTCTCAGATCCTGGAGGGAGAACACATGAATTCCAGGTATTGCAGGAGGGATAGTGGATTTAGGCAGCATTTGGGTCCTCATTCTCCACTTTTATGCCAATATTGCCTCGACTGATGGTGTGTGAGCACAGTAATGCTGCTCTAATCCCTCCCCTGCCCTTTCCCAGCTCTGGGCTGCAGTGGCAGCGTGGCTGGCAGTGACAGCCAGCTCCAAGCACCACCACCCCGTGGGGGGATTGAGGGAAGGATGCCAAGAGGCAAAGCATTGATTAATGGACTCGAGAATTAATCCTTTTTTTTTTTAATGCTTGGTTGGGAAATGATTCAAATCATATCCCCTGTAGATTGCATATTTAATAATATGATAGGAAATACATGTAATGTAAAACAAAGTTTAGGGTTATAATAATAAGTAAATTGATGTGTTCTGCAACCTTTATGCAATCCCCTAAATACCACGTGGATTTACATTTGAATGTTACAGAAGTTGTGGTGTGCAGTTTAATGAGATGTGATATTTATGTGATAAATTGGAAGGCAAAACCCACAGTGGCTGAACTGAGCCATCCCCACACGGTGTGTGGACATGAGGCAGAGGTGGCCAAATTACAGAGTTACAGCTCAGCACACCCAGCCCTCTGCCCCTTGATCTTATCTGCTGTGTCAGGGGGTGAGGGGCTGTGCCAGGGGGTGACGGGCTCTGTCAGGGGGTGACGGGCTCTGTCAGGGGGTGAGGGGCTCTGTCAGGGGGTGATGGGCTCTGTCAGACCAGCCCGAGGTCAGGGGGGGCACAAGGAGTCTCCCAAGGTGGAGAGAAGGATGGGGACACACAGGCTGCGGCAGAGGGGGAGCAGGAGGCACCCCAGAGTTTGTCTTTTGAAATAGAGGTGGGTCACACACACAGAGACCTCAGTGCAGTTCCAGCTGCCTGGGCAGGGGCAGAGGAGGGGCAGGGACTGAGCTCTGCTCCGGGGGGACCAGGGACAGCAGCCAGGGAGTGGCTGGAGCTGTGTCAGGGCAGGCTCAGGTTGGATCTCAGCCAAAGGTTCTTCCCCCAGAGGCTGGTTGGGCACTGCCCAGGCTCCCCAGGGCAGTGGGCACAGCCCCAAGGCTGCCAGAGCTCCAGGAGGGTTTGGCTGATCCTCTGGGGCACAGGGGGTGACTCTTGGGGATGGGCCTGTGCAGGGCCAGGGGCTGGACTGGATGATCCTTGTGGGTCCCTTCCAACTCAGCACATTCTGGGATCCTGTGGTCACAGTTTCATGACGTCCAGGCCCCAAAGGCCGTGGAGAATGAGAGCCTGGGTCTACATGAGCCTTGCACCACGTGGACACGTGTGACTGGAGAAGCAGAAAATGCAGAAACGTCATCTGGGAGAGAGATCTCTGTGTGGAGAGAGACTGGAGGTTTAGGTAGGAGAGCAGGAAGAAGACAGCACAGGAATGGGCCACACAGGGGTGGCTCCAGACCACGTTCAAGTTCTGGAGAAGGACTGGTCATTTGATCTTTTCCTGCAGCCTTTTTTCCTCTACACTGACAGGGAAAAATCACTAGAAAAATCCCCCCAAAAAGGCAGGAACTGATCTAAATGCAGTTTCAGGCTCTGATTGCTTTGGGATCCCCAGTTTTGTACATATGGTGAAGGAATTCTGTGATTTGCTGAAGGACAGAACTGAAAAACAATTGATGTCCCCTGTGCCCTTTCCCATCCCCACAGACTGCATTAGGAGGCAACCACAAAGAAAACCAGTATGAAGTTCCTAGTGGAGCAACATTCACAAAATGATTTTGCTACCCTGGGCTTTTGTGAAGGTCTTTTGGAACTTGAGGCAGGTTCAAGATCACTTTTATATAAGCAGTGACCAGTCAGGTCTTACCTGACCCTGTAGTTGGAATTAATACAACAGTAATTAAAAATCTTCTTTGTTCATCTTTCTGTCTCTCCCACCACACTAGTGAGGACATTTCCATCTCTCTGGGTAATTAGTCTCGAATTTTGTTGTTTTAAAATACCCTTTTGTTAATTTTTTAAAAAATAATTATTGGGAATTCTTTCACTGTTTCAGTGTCTGTCACATTTTCTTCCAGTAAATAACTTTAAAAAATCAAATATTGATTTATATGTTTGGCTTCCCTTTGTTCTATACAAGAGCAATGATTTCACTTAGCTATTATGATGGATAAAACTTCAGAGATAATTAAATACATTAAATCCCTAAGGGAAGACTTACTTCAGGTCTGAACTATTCAGACTTAAAAGCATTTGGAAAGTGTTAAACCCACCATCATTTCAATATCGTGACTTTAAAAAGCCCACCAAACCCTCCCTGAACAGATGCAGTGCAAGTAACTGCTACATGTTAAAGGCATTTTCCTGTATTCTAACAAACCAGCAGCAGAGCAAGGCTATTTCTTGGGCTAATTGTATCTTTTATGTAATCCTTAATTATAAACACACTAGTTGAATAAGAAATTTGACTTAATAATTTTAATAAGAAATTTGACTCTTTTTAAAGTGATGCACAACTGTGGCCAGGTGCTAAGAGTCTTGTTTGCTCAGAACACTGGGGGTTTGACATTGCTGAGCTAAGGCTGGTAAAGCCTCTCGATGTGTCATTTTTCCTCTGCCTGAAACCAGCCTTTCCCTTTTCCTGGGAAAGAACAGAAAAATTGTTTAACACTGCCATCTTATTGGATGGATTCCCCATCCCTGGAAGTGTCCCAGGCCAGGTTGGACGGGGCTTGGAGCAACCTGGGCTAGTGGGAGGTGTCCCTGCCCATGGCAGGGAGTGGCACTGGATGGGCTTTAAGGTCCCTTCCAACCCAAACCATTCCAGAATTCTGCGATGATTCTGTGATAACAAGTTAATATTTACATCAAGACTTGTTCAGGATTATTCCTTTGACAGCAGCGTGTTTAGTATCTCCTGCATCTTCTCCATTTGTTCTGACTGACATAGGACTTGCTGTTCACATTAATGCAATTGTCACCTGGTTGTCACCTGGGCTACTCAAGAGACATCGAACCAAGGGATCCTAACTAGGAAGCTCTAGGAAATCATCAGCCCTGTGAATTACGTTTAAGTCAAAATATGATTTTTTTCCCACTTCCCTATATGTAAAAGAGTATTTTTTTCAACTTTAGCTGCAAATTTGGAATAAGAGGGAAAGGGCAAAAATACACACATAAAACATTAATGTTCCACATCAAAATCTTTCATACATCCAAACTGAAATAAAGAAGGTGGGAGTGTATCCCTATGTGAGAGGGATACGTTCTCCCTGAATGAGGCATTATTGCCACGCAGTGGTGCCACCTCCTGAGGCTCTCTCCAGGATCAGAGCCCATGTCAGCAGAGCCACACCAAGCCAGGGCTGACTTTTGGCCCAATTTCTCCCACCTGTGTTGCTCAAGCAGCCATGGCAGACCAAGGGGTGCATTTGGGAAGCCCAATCCTGCCTCCAGGCTGGAGTGGTTGGCTGCTGTGGGGACACAGTTTGGCCACATGTTTCAAGTCAGATGAGCTGAATCCAAGCTTTACAAACCCATTATTGCTGGGTTTGCATCTGCCCAAACAGAGGGAATGCCATAGGTGGGGAGTGTTATGCTCATCCTTAAATTTTTTGGCTAAGATATAACCATGAACAGAGAGACTAAACCCTAAAATAAATTATAAAAAAAAAAAAAAGGTTGTCAAAGCTTTTATTTTACAAGAAAAGTAAGTGTTCATGCTGACTAGATTGGTCCCGGAGGACCCAACCTGTTTTATCTCTCTTTTGACAACATATCTTGACAACTATTGGTCTGAGACAACCATTAACCATTTTAAAGCAGCCCTTCCAAGCCCTGTTTGCTCGGCAGTGGTTGTGGGGCAGTGCCACACGGTGCCAGCAGCCAGGGCAATCCTTGCAGACACCATCAGCAAGCCCAGCCAGCAGGGCAAGGCAGCAGGAGTCTGTAGGAAGACTGTGAATCAGAAGATTTATGAGCTAGAGAATGAATCCAGTGGATGATAACGTGGGAGACTTGGCATCTCTGTTTTACCTGCCTCGTGAATAAAACTCACTGTTTGTGTGTCTAATGAAAAAAGGGACCTCTTTAATATTAAAAGGGTTAATTCTTAACTCGTTTCTCTTTCACAGAGAAGAAATATTTTCTGTAAGCCATAAATAACACATTTTAATAAGCTGAGACTTTGATTACTTCATGTGGTCCGACTTGCATTGTAATTCTGCAGAGACTCTTTGACACTGTTCCAACAGCCAGTTTCTGTTGTGCATATTAAAAGATCTACATATTTCAGACGTGTACAGGTCTTCATGGTCTACTAGTGAACAGTGTTATTACTGAAAATATGTTTGACCTTCTAGCAAAATAATTGACTTTTAACGGAAAGTGATTTTATTTTTAAAAAAACCCATCATTGTTTTCATGGGTTACCTGTAATTTATGTTCCTGTACTCTACAGTCATTTTTCTCAAACTGCACTAATTTTGTAGTTCAAACAAGGCTTCCATTTCACCCTTGAGCCAGGATCCCTGATTTTTCTTTCAACTGGAAGTGCACAAGCCAAATTTTTGGAATCGGTTCAAGGTCAAATTCAGTTCCTTGGAGTTTTATCTTGAGTGTGAACTTCAACAGGGAATGAGAAAGTGTAAGTTTTTCTTAGTGACAAATACTAGTCAATACACTGATGGTGGCATCAAAAGAGCAAGAGGACTCATGCTGGCATGTGCTCCAGTGCAGGAAGGAGCTTTAACTGTTTCAAAGGACTAGAAACTAATTCAAGCAGCATCTAGTTTTTCCTTCTTAATTTACTCTCATTGATTATATCACTACAATGAGCACTTGGTAGAGAACATTTTTGAGGTGGTTCCCTCCCTGTCCCCCAGAAGAAGGAGTAAGGAATGAATATACTTCAGCAGGTGCATGTTGAATTACTTGAAATTTTTAGTTTACTTCTATATTGGGAAAAATGTGTCATGCACTTGGAATACAAGTTATCTCTATCTAATTAGGAGTACAAGAAATATTGGTTATAAACTACTACATGTAATTAAATAAACTGTTTCAGAAGGTTAAAACTATCCAGGACTGCAAAGGATTCCAGAGTGACTGTAAGGTTGGGGGGGATGCAATCTCTTTATTTTAGTGAGATTCAAAAACCTGACTCTGACAGGTGCTCACTTGGATGTGTCAGTGCTTCCAGTCTGTTCCCTCAGCAAATGTGTCTGCAGAGCATGAACCAGTGTCACCAATTGTCCTCAGTGGAGCTTTTGCCAGCATTTCTGGAGAACTCAGAGGCTTATTGTGCCAGCTTTTTCACAAATACATATTTCATGGGAGAAATATTAATGTTTTCACTCACATTAGGGAAATGTTTCATTATCTGGTTATAAATGTGCAAAAAAAAATATAAAATTACAGACAACTGTTTACTAAACTTCAGTTTCTGCAGAAAGCTGAACAAAAGATGAGCCCTTGCCCCGTGTTTCAGCTGGATGAGGTTCTTCCAGAAAGCCAGAGCAGTTTTTTCTCTTCCCAGCAAAACACGAAGAAGTTTTCCCCACATCTCCAGCATTTCACCGTCTGTTCACTAAATTAGATATCAGGAATCTTTGCATTTCTGTCATTGCAGGTTTCTTGTGGCCCAGAACATCCTGCACGGGGCTGACCTGCTCTCCCTCCCTTGGAGGTCACTTTGCTGTGGGAAGAAGCAGCACCAGGGACTCTGTTTGCCACAGCACATCCAGCAGTCACTGCAGCCGAGAGGGGCAGAGGCTGCTCGGAGCACACACGGTCCAGCTGAGCCACTCCTCGGATCCTGAAGTCCTGAAGTCCCACCAGGGTGCTCATTAAAACCACCCATTGCTGCTGGGACTAGCCAGGCTTCCCTGTCTGTGGAATTCCTTTGTTCAGAGCCGACAGCTCATCTTTAACCATGGTTATTTATGGTTTACCTGATTTTGGCTGAGTTCAGGTCTGAGCAATTTTCCAGTGACTTTGCACATGGTGAACACTTCACTACACTTGCTACCAATGCCTTTGATCAATGTTCTCTTATAAAACTAATTATTCAAAGCACAGCAGCCTGCTGAGGTAGTTCTTAGCTGGCTTTTGAACTGCCAGGCTGGTGCAGGGTAGTGTGTATGTTCTAATTGTAAGGGATAATGGTATTTATTGCTCCTTACAATTGCTTTTACTAAATGGCCTGCTGTAATTTGGGGCTTTTCTGTTAACTTACCCAGAGATATTTCTCACTTGTTCAGTGTCAGTGAAATAACTCCTGCACAGCAGCATAAAGGGATACAGAGACTGCTGACAAATTTCCTGCAAAAAGGAGTAAGTCATTCTTAAAAGCAACATAGAAAAGAGCAGACCAAGGGTGAGAATTGTTTCAGTGTGTTCACAGGAGCTACAGCAAAGCATTCTTAGGGAACTGTAGGAAAAAGATGCTCAAAAGAAGGGTTTAAGTGAAAAGTCAGAACTCATCTGAGGCTTCAAGCCTGGGGAGGCTGTCTCCAGGACGAGCAGTAGGATGGAAGAAGCAAAGACAAGAAGAGGGGTCTGTAAAAGGGATGTTACAGAGAGATTAATGTAGAGGAATAAGCCTCAAGAAACAAATCATCTGAGGCTGGGAGAGTAGTCATGTGCTTTATTTGTTCTTTCTGAGCTGTTGAATAGGAGCTGGTTTTGCATCAAACTTCATATTTTTATAAGGAGATCAGTTACTTCTTTTTTAAGCTCCACTAGAAGTTTATTGTCACAGCACACTGTCATGGTACAGCACCAGAGCAGGAAATATAACATAAAGCACCTTAAAATATAACATAAAGCACCTTAGACCTTCCTTTTGAGCCTGTGTGCACCCAGGAACTACCAGTAATGCTGCCCACAATGGTGTGTTGTCGCTGAGAATTCGTGATAGACTTAATTTGAATTTTTTCAGTTGGTTGGTTGGTTTTGGTTTTGGGGTTTTTTTTGTTTGTTTGTTTTTGGTGAGCTACTCTGTTTATCAGGGAGAAAAAAGGCCAGAAAGCAGAGTCTCCAGAAAAGAAATCTTCTTACTGTATTCCAAGTTCTGCATGACATGCTATTTTTCATTCTTTGCTGGTCATGTGGAAAGAGCTGCTCTTCCCCAGGCTTCTCTATTTTGCTGTGTTTGAGGATTATTCTCTTAGAGTCATTTCCTACTCAGAGTTAATTTTGGCCATTGGGTGTGAATTACCTCAGATTCTTGCCTGCTGTAGTTGGTGCTCTTATTCATATCACTGGAATCAGATATCCAAATGTTGAAGATGTACTTCAATGTTTAAACACAAACACTGTCATTTCACATTTCTAATAATTTTGTCCATATTTTGACTTAGTTGAAAAAAAAAGGCAATGATTATCATTACTTTGCTTTTGAGTTGTATTACAAGTTGTAACCTGTAATACCTGTGTTTGTTTAACTTGTGTAAACATATTTCCATGATACTTCCAGTTTTACAATAGAAAATAATTGAGGCACTTTGGCCTATCATGCCTCCATGTGTTGTCCAAAATGACAGCATTGACCTCTGTGTATGCTTCCTTTAGTAATGCAGGATTCTCCATGTAAAATGTACACAAACCCTGGCTGGAATGATGGAATTATTTAGTATTTGCACATGACTGTGTCCATACAAACACGAGGAGTCACCTGTGAGTCCCTCCTTAAAAAAAGCTAACAAAAAAGTGGTCTAGCCCTGTGCAAAATGAGTAACTGGACTTCTGATGTTAGAGGATGGTTAGTCCATACCTAACAAACACCTTCCCGGACAGGCTTTTCATCCAGTGGTCTGCTGGGTCTTTTGTCCCTTCTTTAGTAAACTCATGAGGCAAATCTGACTGGAAAGCATGGAAAGGGCAATGACTGGAAACCTTCCTATGGGAATGAAGCCAAATGGAGTAGGAGAACACCGTGGTTCAGGGGTTTGGCAGTGAAGACTGGTATGTGCATCCGAGCATGGAGGTTGTGTACACTCTTTGGAGATGCAAGTGGGCCTTTAATCCCTACTCCATCATGGATTTCCTTGGTTGTGTCTCTGCATTTTTGGTAAGTAGAAACCTATCACAAGACACTCCCAGGCTTCTTTCCTCTTGCTGTTGCAAAATGTTCACAAAAAAGAGCAGTGCTCTCATCTGTGCTTCAGCCAGACCCAGGCTCTGCGTTGCTGTTCAGATCTGGGATTTCATTGTCCTCCCCGTGTGTGTGATGAATTCATCTGGTCTGCCATGGAATGTTTCAAGGAGAACCTTGAGCTGGAGTTTAGCTGCCTTGATCCTGTGTGTGGTTTGCAGTCCTCTTCCCTCTCCAAGTGCCACTCTCTCCGTGGAGGACACAGCCTTAATTCCAGGTGTTCCATTTGACCTGGCTGGGCTGAATCTGGTCTGACACCCCCTGAGAAGGCAGTAAAGCCCTGGACATACTCGGTTTCCCTCATTTTCAAATCCCTCACACTGGAACAAAACTTTCCTTTGGTTTCAACCGAATAACTTCTTATTAATCCCAGTACAAATAAGAGTAGGAGCTGGTCTGCAAATGTTGAATTATTCATTGTGTCTTCAGCAGGGCTTTCTAAGATACCCAGTATCTTTGATCTATGACATCATTCGTTGTGAAAGCCAAGAGGAGACATCCTACAACTGAAATGTAAATTCCCAGATATGACCTGAAACGTAAATTCCAGTAATATTCCTCCTCCAGGTGATCTCTCATTTCATATAAACCCAGTTTAACAAATGTTCACCACCCCCACTACAGTCAGCTTTGTGCAATTTAAAAGCAACGATGCACAACTAATTGCCGGTGCATTGTGCTCAGTTATAGCAGCTGGGAATGATTTCCAAAAGTTGATTATCCTTGGATGAATGATTTTCTTACCTCTAGTACATCCAGGATTTACTTTTCCTGCTATGACAGACAACTAACCAAATGTTCTGCCTCGGTGATCCATCAGTCTGTGGTGGAGGATACATTTCCCACGTTGCACTGGGTGTGTTCTCTGATGTTTTATGCCTGTGTGGTGGACATGTTCTCTGGGCCACACTTGGAAGACTGAAGCCTAAAATGAAATTTAAAATCTTTAAATTGGATCCAAAGCCTTCAAAGGGTTTAAAAAAAAAAAAAAAGTAATTATGCATGGTGGCAGGAGCCAGTGTTTGCAGATGTAATACTCTCACTCTTTTCAGTTGTGTAATAGGCAAAAAATAAACAACACCAAATTCATTCTTCATGGCAGGCAGGTAAGTTAAGTGGACTTCACAGAAGACTAAAATTATCCCTAACTCTTCAAACCAATGTAACTATCAACATATCTGCCTACTGTAGGCTGGTCAGTAGGATTATCTACCAAGGTGTTCAGAAAATATCAGTTCATCCAGTAGCTTGAAGCTGTCTCTTTTGTTCTGGCAAATTAACTGAGTCTTCTGCATTCAAAGCCACTCACAAAGATGAAGACCAACTCTCAATGTCCAATCCTCAATGACAAAAGAAAGAGGAGGGAAATTATTAAAGAAGCTTAAATGACTAGAAGGTCAAACTGATATTTCTCAAACAAGGTTGCCCAGAGAAGCTGTGGCTGCCCCTGGATCCCTGGAGGTTTCCAGGGCCGTTTTGGCGGGTTTTGGTTGGACCTTTGGTGGTTGGAGTTGTCTGTGCTCGTGGCAGGGGGTTGGGAAGAGATGAGCTTTAAGGTTCCCTTCCGACCCAAACCAGTTTGTGATTCTCTTCTAATTGGGGATGGGTTCTCAAAGGGATTTGGGTAACTGGAGACACAATGAATGGCACGTCTGGCCTGACACTCACCCGGAGCCTTCAGTGCTTTCTGAAGCCCCCACGGGGACTGGAGCTCCTGGAGGGCATTGCTGCAGGTAGATGGTGCCTAAGGACCACAGTCTGCCTGAAAAGATGATGCAGCCAGAGAGGGACTTTGACAGCAGCTGGATGAGGCAAGTGCCCAGTGCTTATTGAGGTCTGCATTTGAGATCCTGGGAAATACTTGCTGCAGACACTCGGGTGTCTAAATGGTGTCATAAAACAGTACACAAAGTCTTACTCCTGCTGGAATTCCATGGGATTTAGCTCCTCCAGTCCCAATTTGTGTTTGTAAAGCAATTTACCAAATTTTTGAAAAGTTAGTCCAGGGTGTATTATCCATTAGGTTGGAACCTGCCAAAACCAGACCCTAATGTGATTACTTAGACAAAAGTATCACTGAAGTTCTGGAGTTTTGCCCAAATTAGGACTTCAGCCCTTGGTCTTTTATGTCACCAGCAATCATAATGAGGTTATTTGTGAGTGTTCTCAGCTAAATAGTATCTAACAAGAAATCATCACACTTGTTTGACAGAACAAAATATGTTTGCGTGTTAATCTGTTCTTCAAAATTACAACCCCTGTTTACACCCAGGAAATTGCTTCATCTGTAGCAATTTCCTTTTCTTTAATTCCATTTCCAATTCCCATTATGAAACTCCCAGGCATGTAGTATGGCCCAATAAATAGGTGGAGTAGGACCAGAAAGGAGGAAATACCTGCCCTTTTGTACATTTTACTCCCATTTAGAGAAGGAAAATAAGAGAAACATATACAGAAATTCCAAATGTAAGCAGATAAAATAATTAGCAGCAAGATTAGCACTTGATTAGCACTTTTTTGATTTTTTCCATCTCTCCCTTTGCAACCAGACGTAAGTGGAATATTGGAGCTGACGTACTAATGGCCCTTTTGTGGAAATTCCAGTGCAGATTATGAAGCTACACCCCTCAGCTCTGGATATCACCATACCCAGCTTAGAGAGGGAGAGGCTGAAGGGCAGCAAACCATCCCTTAAGCCATGTTCAAAATCAGTCACAGAGCCAGGAGTGAGTGTGAGCCAGCTGGATCCACCCCCTGGTTTGCTCTTTTGACCCACTTCCCTACAGAAAATGTCCTGGGCTGGACTGTGAGAGGCAGTTTTGTGTCTAAGTCCAACATGGCCCTGTGGTTCTCCAGACCTTGCTGCGGTGGGACTGAGCTGGTGTTGGCTTCACTCCTCCTTCCCTGGGCTACCAGAGCAAATCACAGAATCCCAGAATGTGCTGAGCTGGAAGGGATCCACAAGGATTATCCAGTCCAACCCTGGCCCTGCACAGGCCCAGTCCCAAGAGTCACCCCCTGTGCCCCAGAGGATCAGCCAAACCCTCCTGGAGCTCTGGCAGCCTTGGGGCTGTGCCCACTGCCCTGGGGAGCCTGGGCAGTGCCCAACCAGCCTCTGGGGGAAGAACCTTTGGCTGAGATCCAACCTGAGCCTGCCCTGACACAGCTCCAGCCCTTCCCTGGCTGCTGTCCCTGGTCCCCCCAGAGCAGAGCTCAGTCCCTGCCCCTCCTCTGCCCCTGCCCAGGCAGTTGGAACTGCACTGAGGTCTCCCCTCAGTCTCCTCTGCTCCAGCTGAACACACCAAGTGCCCTCAGTGTCCTCCCACGGCTTCAAATCAAGGCCCTTCCCCGTCTTTGTTGCCTCCTTTGGACACTCTCTGATGGCTTTGAGGGTGTTTCCCTCCTACTGCTGTTGGCACAAGGCTGCTGCCAACCTGCCTGTTCCCAGAGCTGGGGGCAGTTTGGGTGTTTGGACACTGGGTAGGGGTGTCTGAGAGTTGCCCTTGCTGTGTTTGGAGTGTGATTACGTTGGTGTCATTGGCACCAGTGCCAGCAGCCCGTGAAAAGGTGGCAACAAAGAGCATTGCTGGGCAGGGAGGAGCAGCATGTTTAACCCGGGACAGGCACTGGCATGGCAGTGCAAGAGCCAGAACAAACAAAAGAAAAAAGAAGTTGGCATATATTTTTCTTCCTTGATAACAGAACTGACTTAACAGAGTGGGGAGTCAGAATGCTAGGAATGACCCTCCTAAAAACAGCACTGTAGCGTGGTGGCAGGACAGCTCACCTCTCCCATGCCCAGTGTTGTCTTTCCCATCTGCAACAAGCTTCCCTTGTCCTTAGGAAAGGCTCCTATTTCTGTTGACAAATGTCATCTGATGCAATGTCACTGGGAGTTCCACGTCCATATTTATAACAGGGTGTGTAGCTCTTTAGCTTCCTACAAATAAAGGGAGATATGATTGCAAATCCGAATGTGCGCAGGGAATGGGAATCTCTTTCTCACAGCCATATCATCTTCCATGTGTTTCCTTCCCAGCCTTCTCCCTCTGCCCAGCAGCTTCCCCACAGCCCCCACTGCAATCAAAAGGGTGTTTTCCCTCCTCTTAGCAACTGTTCTTAGTTAGGTGAGGTCTGAGGTGGGGACTGCTCTCAAGCACAGTTCTGCTCGGCCTCATAAATTCGACACAGTGCTTGCAATTAAGAGATAGATAATGAAATTGGGAAAAAAAATATTAAAGCACAGTTACTCTGAGTGAAAGCAGTCAGTTCAGGGCTGGCACTTCAACTCCCAGTGTTTTCCACCAAGATTTCCTAAACAGACCTGACTAAATCCAGCTCCTGCAAATGGAAAATCAATGCTCTTTCACACTTCTTGGAATTCACACAGACTGTCAAATCATGGGATACTTTTGGAGCTGTGACTTCAGACACGAGTTCCTGTAGCTAATTTGCATGCAAGGATTGTGCACCAGATTGTAGTGACATTCCAGCTTCACCTGCTGTCCCTGGTGTGCTACAGATTTGTCCTGGCAGTGGTGCTGGAGCACACAAGTGGATAAGGCTGGTTCCAGGCTACTACAGTTCCACTTGCTGAGGTTTTTTATTTTATTTTTATTTAGACCATTTTTATATGGTCTAAATAACCTGGAGAAAGTTGGGTGAATACTGCCACAGAAATAGTCATTGTTCTCAATGCAAATGGACAACTGCTTTCCTGGAGACATTTGGTCCATGCCCTGAGCTTAGGTAGGTCCCCGTCTGTCCCAGATGTGTTCCCAGCAATGTGTTCTGGCACATTTTTGTGAGAAGATTAGCCAAACCATGTATTTTGTGTCTTTCCCATTGCTTTATGTTCTTATTTCCCCTTGTGAAGCAAAAGTTTCAAAAAAACAACCAACAACCACAAAACCTGAAGCATTTAAACTTCAAAAATACCAAAGGCTCTGACTGGGCTACAAAATCCAGTAGAATTGTAGCACTGTTAAGCTTGGAGAAATGTTCTTTTTCATCAGGGTCATGCACCTGGTGGCTCACAATGTTAACTGGATTTAGAGATGGGTTTTAGCTACTTTAATGGAAGGAACTAGTGCAGCCAAGGGGGTGTCTGGCAACCTGGACTCCCAGCCCTGGTGATCCTGCGCTCACAAGGTTTGGACTTGCCTGGGTATGACTTTGACTTTCTGAACCACTTAACTGCAAAGCTCAAATTCACAGAATCACAGAAGGGTTTGGGTTGGAAGGACCTTAAAGCTCATCTTGTTCCACCCCCTGCCATGGGCAGGGACACCTTCCACTATTCCAGGTTGCTCCAAGCCCCGTCCAACCTGGCCTTGGACACTTCCAGGGCTGGGGCAGCCACAGCTTCTCTGGGCAACCTGTGCCAGGGCCTCATCACTCTCACGGGGGAGAATTTCTTCCTCATATCCAATATAAACCTCCTCTCTTTCAGTTTATACCTTTGAATTGGTAGCAAAACAAAAAAAAAATAAATCTGCTTTTCTATTGTATCCCAGTGCAGGAGTTGCCAGTAGCAAGTAGATCACCAGGAAATGTGCCAGCAACCAGGGAAAAGAATGAGGCAGCTCTTCAAAAGAAAGCCAAATATCATTCTGGGGCACTTACAAGGTGTTACAAACAAATCTGGAAAGGCAACTAGTTTCTAAAAAGTTCCTTGACCATTGCAAATGTATGTGGATAGTAATGGATTTCTCCAAAAACACCCTGGAGGACTAAACAGCCTGTCATCAACAGCCAACAGTGTATCTCAAATGCCAGGATCAGTCATTCCAGAACCATTTTATTAGACATGTACATGGGAGCATTCACAGCCATTTCAGTGGGTATTTGTACCTACAATAGACGTACAACAGGGAGTAATGTAAGTTCTTGCTCCATCTTGGGAGCCACAGAAAAGAGCTAAAGCCATAGCATGGTGTTATGCCCAGGTGGAATATTGTTGTAGTGTACAAGAATAATAAATACAAGACTGCTCAGGTGCAATATTGTGTGAGAAAGGAGAACATCCAGTTATATTCCATATTCTGCTGTTATTTTGCCACTCACTGAATTTTACTCTGCAGCTCATGCCCTGCTACAATCTTAGTGACAATGAAATGATAGATCTGAATGCATCCTTCAGAAAAGATCCATGAGTATTAATTCCTAGAAATGCTTCTTCCAAATGTATTTGGCTCACTCAAATTTTGGATATTCCCTGGAAATATCAGATCTGGTACATTTACAGATGCCAGAATTTGAGCAGAGTGTCAATTATTGTTCACTCCAGACTCTGGACTGAACCATAAAAGCAAAATAATAAAAAAAAGTATGTGAACAATGGACACTTTTATATTCTTTGCATTTCTCACAAATATCTTGCAAGCTACCTTGTAGGGCCCTGAGGCCAGGAGTGAGCAGCCTCGAGCTGTGCATTAATTTTGGCTTTAAGACAATATATTTCTTAATATCTTCAACAAGAACCCCTGTGGTCCCATGTGGAGAGAACAGTGACAATACTGAAGCTGCTGGTACAGGGAGAGAAAACAAGATGCCTCTGCCCATCCCAATTTATTACTTTGACTTTTTTTTGCTGTGAGAAAACCATTTCTGGGGGCCTTCTCACATGAAAGCCACGAGGATGTAAATAAAGGACCTCTTGGCAGAGGTGCTGCTGGGAGCAGGTGGAAATTAGTGTTTCTTCCCTGCCTCAGCTGGGTCCAAAGGGGTTGGCAGCACCTTCCTGCTCAGTGCAGGCTCAGCCCAAAGGCTCCTGTCTTTGTGGTCCAGCTGTCCCGGTGCTGGCAGAGCAGCATGTCCTGGTTTCTCTCTGGTGCTGAGCAGTTGTGTATTTTACACAAAGAGCTTTGGTTCTCACTTAATCTTTTGGGTTAGAAATGGTTGCTCCCTTTCTCTGTGGGCTGTTCCACCCTTATTTACCCACAGCTGTTGACTGAGGCTTCCACCTGAGCCTGCTGAGAGTGAAAAATAAATGGGGGGACTGGGTTATTCAGGGTTATGGTGCTACTTTCCCAGTTTTGTGAGCTCCCTGTAGCTCTGGGAAGGTTTCTGCTCTAGTTATATTGAAACCTCCAGTCACACAACACACAGTTCCTGTCCTTCAGGACAAACCCCCGCAGTTATGAGGTTCATGGGTGAGCTTTCATGGTGTGTAACGTGGGAAGGGAGGGGCTTTTCTGGACTGAGCCTTTGCTTCTGGCTGTGGTCTTGTGTCAAACAAGGGTGCTTAGGAACTGGGTAATGTCAGTACTGTAGTACTGCTCTTTGCTTATTTGCTATGTGGTTGTGATTTCTAAGGTGCTAAACCATAAAAGAGTTGATTTTCCCCACTGCCTTGCTTTTCTTAAGGGTTTTGCTGGGGTTTTTTTGTTTAGTTGTTGTCTTGGAGGTCTCTTCCCAAACAATGGTGCCTGTCTCCCTGGTTCTTGGGTATGTACCATGGTTTTGGGAAGTGATATATCTCTGTGTGTCAAATGTGTTGGTTGGGATTTTCCTTTATGCATTTATTTATTTTCTTCTGAAGTGCAATTACTCTTAACGAGGGATCTGTTAAAACTGAGCAAGAGATCTTTCTATCCTGATCTTGCACTTTCTTCTTCTTCATGGTGGTTTGTGTAAGCAGAGTTAGTCCCCAGCACACTCCAGTGCCCTCCCTGTCCTGTGCATTTGCTTTTTACAAGGCACCATTTGCTAGAGAGAACAGAATAGGCAGGGAGGGAATGAGAACTGTGAGGTTGGTTGTTTTCCTGGCACTGCTTGCTGCTGTCTTCTCTCTGGCCCAAGAGCCTCATCTCTGAGGTCCTTTCCTTTGGATCACCAGGGTGATCACAGCGTGTTTGCAGCCTTGGTGTGAAGAGCAGTGAGGTCTGGGGAGCCCTGCAGGGGCATTTAACCAACCTTTGATGTGTCACTGCTGCCCATGACAAACGCAGGTTCTGCTCTCTCTGGCTCATAAAGCTGATGTGTGCTGACACTCCTGCCCACACTCCTGAGCTCTGGTGCTAATTGTGGAGCCAGAGACTCCATCAGGTGTTGTTCTGCATCAGTTACTCCTGGAGAAGCTTATCAATCTTCATATACATTCTTGCTCTATATTTAAGGAGGTAGAGATCTGTACTATTTTTTTTTTTAATCTGCCTCATTTCATACAGACACATGGAAGATTTGTTGTTTTAAAAGGACTTTCAGTGGAAAGCAGGACCAGATTAAATAATAAAATAACCACAACAACAAAAAACCAAAACAAACAAACAAACAAACAAACAAAAATGCTCCATTGAGGTTAACTGGGCAACTTTCTTAATTGGTCTCAATTTAGACTTGAGGAAAATGCAGTGAAACCAGTGCAAGTGTTCTGTTGTCTCAGATAAGCCTTGAATTAGGCTGCAGCCTTGTCTCTTGTGCCATGGAGAAATCAGCCCCAGCACTGCTGCTGCTGCAGTTCTTTACCAGCCAGACTAGTTGTCCTACCTGGTAAAACTTGTGCCCTGTGTTTCACGAGTAATGTAAAGATCCTTATTGCTGTTCTAAAAATACAATGTATTCAACAATCTTAATCCAACAGTGCAAGACAACACAGGTCCCTTTCATTAGTGGGTTCTGGTAGGTATTGCTGAATTCAGTTCAAACAATTACCATTCAATTTGATGTCTGCAGGCATTGTAATAAACTGGAATATAGTTTGCACTCTGATCAGTCACGTGAGAAATATCTACTTACTGCTGCATACCCTAAAGCATCTTTATTATCCATACATTCCTTCTGACAAGGGCTGTGTCCTTTCCACCATCACAGACTTAAACCAGGGTTTGGTATTTTAGGAATCAGGCAGCACCTTCTCAACGTGCTATTGAAGGTGCACCCAAAGCCAGACACTGAGTCCAAATTCTGGGTCAGAGCACTCAGACTGTGGGGATGGGAGGAGTTGTGTTGGTTCTTATCCTCTTCAAAACTTGGGGTTCTGTTGTTGTTTTGTTTGGGGTTTTTTAGGAATAATTTCATGAGGAACAGAAGGAAGCAGTGAAAGGAAAGATTTACTAGACCCTTCACAAAAGAAGCTCATAGTCTTGGTCCAAATTAACGTTCTGACATGTTTGGGTTTTTTCTAAAGCTTTTATGTTATTTGTACAGATAACGTAGCATAAGCATGTCCACAAATGAGGATCAGGGCCTTTTCTGGAGTGACAACACTCTGCATGTTGTAGTTTATCATAGTGCATTTTAAAAACAACAGCTGGATGAAGTCAGGTCAAGGAGCTTATTATATTATTGTGAGTCAGAAATGAGGAGGAAGAAGTCTGCTAAACAAATAATGTCAAGGCTTGTATAGTTCTTTAAAAAATTATCTTCTTGCTGAAGTCTCCTTGCATTCCTGGATGGGCTGTGCTAGTTTTCATTATGTGTGGAGCAACAGAGCACCAAACACACCATGGAACTGCAGAGGAAGGGGAGAGGGGATGGGCTGGAAGAGCAAAGGAAACAAATCTTGCCTGGGGATGAAAAAGTAGCACTTCATGCAAGGGAGGCACTGCCAGTGGAGAGGCTGCTGCTGTGTCAGCTCTGAGTTGTGTGTGGAGAAAGGAGCTTCTAGGAATGGGAAGGATCTGTTTGTAGACCACAGAGAGTAGAGGAGTACCTTCTTTAAGGTCATGGAAGTAGAACATGATTCTAAGTGTGAGCACAGGATTAAATAAGGCTAATGAATCATGTAAAAGAAACTATTTTAAAAGCAAATGACAATAAAAGTGGCTGAATTGCTATTAAATATTATCAGTGGCTGTATCAAGTGACATGGTGTCACTCAGGCCTTGTGTGCCAAACTGGGAGGCTGAAGATCTGCTGCTATTTCAAAATCTGTCATGAGGCAGTGAGGTGACTGCAGATAAATCCTTCCATGTGTCTGGGCTTTTATGGATTTGCTTAGCCATAAATGGAGATAGTGGTGCTTATCCCTCCTTTAAAAACTGGGATTTTGGGTGTAGAGTAATCTTCAAAGTTACTGCTAAGGCTAACAGACTAGCCCAAAGCAGTAGACCACTAAAGAAACCTCACCCCCTGCCCAGGTGGCCAAGAAGACCAATGGCATCCTGGCTCCTGTCAAAACCAGTGGGGGCAGCAGGGCCAGGGCAGTGACTGTGCCCCTGTGCTGGGCACTGGTGAGGCCACACCTGGAGAACTGTGTCCACTTTTAGCCCCCTCACTTTAAAGAGGTGCCGGAGGGTGTCCAGAGAGGGGCAACTGAGCTGGGGAAGGGTCTGCAGAGGAAGTCCTGGGGGTGTTTAAGGAAAGACTGGACGTGGCACTTGGTGCCATGGTCTAGTTAAGAAGGTGTTAGTCAAGGGTTGGACTTGATGACCTTTGGAGGTTTTTTCCCATCCTAAATGATTCTGTGATTCTGTGAAAGTTCTATTTTTTTTTTAACTTAATTCCTTATTAAATGTGCCACTTTTTGAAAATGACTTCTGTTTGCTGGGGGGGTGTGTTGAACTAACACTGCTTTGCTTCACTGCAGGCCATCTGCCACCTCCTGACACTCAGCTCATGAGGGCTCACCTGGCTTTTAATTCTTCTTCTCATGGCTTAGCTGCCTGGTGGCTGTCTTAACTCTCAGCAGAGTCACAAACTCAACTCAGAGCTGCCTTCAATGAGAGATGAGGGCCCTAAGTTTTCTTTTTTTTTTTTTTAACAGCTGTGAGACTTCAGGCCTCATCAGTGAGTTGGGAAAATAGCTAAAAATTTAGGAAGGGCAACATCCTGCTGCTCAGACTGTTTCTATTCTGTTGTACCAAAACCACACAGTTAAATCTACCTTCCACAAAATACTGGGGAAGCCTGAGTACTTCTGTACCCTTCTTAATTTGAGTGTTTGTATGAAAGCTGAACACGAAGGAAAGCATGTGCATGTACCAGGTTATCACACATGCTCAAATAAGCCACCTTCCCAAAGCTAATTCTGGCTCAGAGGCCATGTAATAAAGGCAGAGTGCAGGGAGGCTCCAGGAGAGATCTTGCTAATTAGCTTTTTTCTAGTTTTATGTCTGAACTGTGAAAACTGGCTGTAGCACTCCCTGTGATTATACCTTTACCTACTACAAATTTGGCTGATGTTTGGTTGAGGGAGAAAGAGCAATTATGCAACGTGCAGGTGCCCTGATAGCACTCAGGGGTGTGTTGATGAAGTAAACAGCCCTGCAGGATCAATTTTCCCATATTTCAAAGCAGAGCATGTATTCTCTAAATCTGCTGATGCTGACAGATGTGTCTCTTCACATGTCCAAGTCTCAGTGCCAAACAGCCACAGAGAACACCAGGAAAGGAGTGACCTTGTTGTATTTCTTGAAGGTTGGGCTCTAATGTGTCATGCAAAGGTAAACAAACATCACTGTCTTGATATAAAAAGGGCTCCCTGCTCCTCCTCAGCGCAAGGATTTAGGCTGTTGATGAGGTGAAAATGAAGAATTCTCAATAATGTTTTACCTGGGGATCTCTGTGGAAGCTGTTACAAAAGGGAATGTGGGATGGGGATGGGGAAGGTGACAATACTCTCTGTGCTGTCTCTGCTTTACCTCAGCAAAAGGCAGAGAGTGCAGAACCTTTTCAGGTCCACCTTGTGCATTTTAAATGTTGCCCTGACTACCACATGTTCATAGGCAATATTTGCATAGTGAAATATCCCCTCCCTACAGAAAATTCTTCTCTGCACATGCATCAAATGTGACCCACAGGCTGCCTTCTCATAAAATCCCAGAGTGGTTTGGGTGCAAAAGGACCTTAAAGATCATCTCCTTCCATTCCATCATGCACTTCTCTTGTTCTTCCTGTGTTCCCTCAGTGACTCCTGATCTATTCCTTTTTTAATGCAGACTCCATTGTTTCAGATCTGCCATTCTGGATCTTGGGGAATCTTTTGTACTCTGTGGCTCTGCCTGTAAGAATTTCCCCTTTCTGATTGTACCATTTCAGTCTTGAAGCCCATCATCAGACTAGGCAAATAAAAAGCTGAAATTCTGATGTGACCAGAATGAAATGAATCCCTAAGGGACACTCCAACACCCAGACCCTAGCTAAGATTCAGTTCTTTCAAGTAAATATTTCAGTCAAGAACTGACACCCACAAAATTTTCAGAAGGGTAAAAAAAAAAAATTAATTCCAAAGCTTTTAAGTTGTTGCAGTTTCTATTCTGAAATAAGTTAAATGAATTTTGTAAAAATTGAATAATTAACATAGGTGTTTTATCTGAAACAAATTAATTTCAATTCATGTGACAGACCCCTGTGGAGCTTGGCTTGATGTCAATGTTTTAAGTCAGGCAGAAAATGAAGGAAATTTTGGGCCAACTCTATTTGGGGTGACTTAAAGTAGTAATTGCACTGTGAGAAGGAAGCACACTGTATCCATGACCATTGGTGTTGTCCACTCACTGACTCCTTCCACTGGACAGTGCTAGTTAATGAGTTTAAATTGAATTTAAAATAGCTGAATCTAGTTTCAAGACAACTAGATACGTTTTATAGGTGAAAAACAACTTGGAGAGTGAATGACAAAATCCCTTCTGACCTTTTCACTCTGAACAGTGAAGGGTGATTCTGTAACTCAGGTGTAACTCAGCCTTGGTTTCATCTCTGGTCTCTAAATATTCTCCAGCACAAATTTGCTCTCAAAATTTGACCAGTAGTTGCAGGAAAACAGTACCCCGAAGAGGCTCCCTGACTGCACAAAGGCAGATTTCCTTGGAATGGGCAGGATGAAGGGAGAAATCTGCAATTGGAAGGATGGGACACACACAACCCCCAAATACACACACAGACACCCCCCTCGCCCCCCCAAACAAACTCTCCTCTTCAGATGGAAAGGGAACTCTTCAGGAGGCTTTTTGTAGGAAACACAGAGTAAAAGGTGTTGTGCAAGCCCAGGGTCTGGCACACAACTGGCTTTTCCCTCAGCTGAATAGGAGAGCTGGGAAGGTGGGGCAAGGCAAGCCTGGGGCCAGGCAGGAGTGACAAGGAGCCTTCCTGCAAAGGGAGTGAAGGACTTTCCACTGGGATAGCTTGGAGAGGATAATGGAGGTTCATTTGGAAAGAAATGGAAACTGTATTTACTTTAGATCTCAAGCTGGCACTGATTTTGTGAAGGGTGGAAGGTATTCCCCTTCCTACTGATATTTGTTAACTTGAAAAAGGCTGAACTTGTGGGTGTGGAAGAATATAACCCAGGAAAATGGTGAGTTACTCTTGGCTTAACTGTGGAAATCTATGGAAAATTAGTGGATGTTTGTTCACTGGACTTCTTGAGGTGGGGCTGTGTCTGGAGGTGAAGTGGCTGCCACGGGGAGCCCATGCTCTGGTGCTGCTTTTGGATAAGGAAATTTATTTGCCTGATGCAGCACAACTGTGTGAAAGTCTCACTGGAGTGAATCCTCACAAACAGTGCTTTTTGGAAAAGGAAGAGTCTAGTTTGGCAAACACACCACAGCTATGAGATCCTGCTAATGGATGTGGAAGTGCCATCCCTGCCCCACCAGCTGCTTTCCAAGTGGAAGAAGAGAAAATTGGAAGAGTTGCAGCTGCTGCCTCTAAGCTTCCAGTGAACATTCACGCTTTAATGGGATATTTAGTTCACCAACCAGTAAGATCTTGTTCTCAAGCCATTAATGATCAGTCCCAAGATGATACCTCCACTTTGCTGGTTTCCCTGTCGGTGCCTGTCCCCTCTGCTCCCAGGAGCTGGGCAGTGACCCAGGCTCAGAGCCGTGCCAGGGGGCTGTGCTGCTGCTGGGGTGGCCTTGGCTCGTGTCTGAGCAGCCCCCAACACAGGGCAGGGGGAGCAGCAGGAGAATTGATCTGAAAATGGGCACTGCAACAAAAATACCCCATTTTGAAAAGCTGCTCTCACATGGTTGTGACAGGAGAATTGTCTCTGGGCTCCTCATGGCTCAAGGAAGCCAGGCCTAGATGGTGATGACTATGATGATGACGATGATGATGATGATGATGATGATGATGATGATGGTGATGATGATGATGATGTCACCTGCATTGCAAATCTGGTGCAGATAGTATTTTATTTTTTAAAGTTAAACAAGCTGCCATCGAGGGACCTAATGGTGGGGGTTTGTCTCTTCCTCCCCCTCCACCCCCACCATGCACTTTTAATGGTTATGAAAAGCCAGAGAGGCTTTGTGTTTTGTTTTGCTTTTCCTTGAACAGGGATGTTCCATCTACTCTCCTCTCAAGCCTGATCAAGCCTTTTATTTGATCCCAAATCGTCCATGTTTTTAGTTTATAGAATTATGAATAAAGGCTTCATATGCCATTTAATAGACACGTTCCTTCTCATTCAGAAGTGTTTGGCATTTACACTTCTTATTTAAACATGTTTAAGCGATTCCATTACTAAATACTGCTGGAGGGAACCAAAGAGGGAGAAGAAATTTGGCAGAGATCCCAGTGCAATTTGGAGGCGAAGGTCTGAGGATGCTCACTATCCTATAGCATGACAGTAATTAAAATTAATGAAAAATCACTGCATAACACCCACCACTTGACATATTTCCTCAGGTGCTTTTTGCAAAAATCTCCGAGAGAGACCCGTGGCTTGGAGCTTTGAAGTTCCCCTGCCCCTCCTCAGTCTCACCTCTGCTTTCATAAATACAGATAGTTGAATAAATATTCTGAAAGAAGGCCATTACTTAAGACTCTTCTGTCTTAAGTTGCTTAAGATGACTTTGTAAAGCTGCAGTTTTGCCCAGGTAGAAGGATGGGCATTTGAGGAACTGCTGAGCCCAGTGGTTCCTCTTCAACAGCCCTGGAGACTCAGCAAGAGGCCACAGCAGGTCCGGTGGAGGATTGGAGAGCAAAGGGGAAAAAACCCAACAAAACAAACAAAACAAAAAAACCCAACAAAACAAACAAAACCAAAAAAACAACCAACCACCCCCCCCAAAAAAAAATACCCAACCCCCCAAAAATATTTTGTGAGAAAATAGATCTGTTTGGTTGATAAACAGAACCATCTGTAGACACGATGATTTGAGAAGATCCACTTGGAGGTGGCACTGGCTGTGGGTGAATCCTTGGATAAGTATTTCTTTACACAGTTTTAAATGTTCACTATGCTGCTCAGAGCCAGAAGTGAAAGTCCATGCCAGAATCAAAAAGCTGATTTGAACACATGGAATTTTCAGTTTCACTTCCCAAGGGTACCTTATTTTGGGGACCTTTCTCCCATCTGCAGCAAAGAAGGGTTTGGTGACACCCTTGTGACTTTTCGACCTCTTTTTAAGGCTAAATACTGTGGGATAAGAACCATTAAAAACCAGTTCTTTCTTCTTGCACTTCAAATCTTTTGGACATTGCCCTTTTTATCTCAGGTGTCAGGATCTCATAACAGGATGCCAAAAGGCAAACTTGTGATTTGAGGGAGAAGACCATCTTTTATGTTGTTTTTTTTTTTTTTTTACCAGGTGAAACAGTCCTGGAAGAACCCTAAGAAATTGTCTCTTATTGCCACCACACAGTGCCACCCACCCAGGGCTATGGATTCTCTTTAAGATAAAGGAAACTTTCTGACCTCTTTTTTTTTTTTTCCCCTGAAACTTATGATCTGTTTGTAAGGATCTAAGTTTTCTCTTGTTGAAAAAAACCCCAAACATCAGCGTCTCAGAAGAGTTTTTAGTGTCACTTGAAAGTGATATTAAAAGATTCTTTGGAATCAGCAAAGCATCGAACATATAAAACCTTAATGCTTTACAAGCTCGTGTTTGGTGAACAGGCAAGACACTTTATTACCCTAAGGAAAGAGACAGAAGTTGTTTCTGTCTTGGTACTTCTTATTCTGAGTTGCTCTTTGTTTTTTGTCATGTTGCAAATCAGCAATGAAGAAAACTCACTCAGCAGGCAGTAAAAGCAGCAACAAATGTTTACCCCTTGGGATATGTACTCTGGAGAGAATTCCCCACCCAAAAGCAGCAGACACTTCAAGGGCTACATGTGCAGGTTTAGCCTGACTTGGAATACAGGCAGGGAGCCAATCCAGGAATCAGACAATCCAGCTTGTTATTTGAGGTTCAGAAATTCTCCATCCAGCAGGTTAATAAGTTATCCACGAAGCACAAGAAGCATCAGAACTGCAGTTGGAAATATCTGATATTAAATCTCTAAAATAAACATTGAGAACTAGAGAAAATAAATTGCTCAGTGAAAGAATTGAGTAATATTATGATTTCCCTCTCCCTCACCCCTTGAACATGTTGCTTAATCTATGGTAAGACTGTAATTGCTGTCCTGAAGAAGGATGTGCATGGAGGTGCCTTTGGGTGCCACAGCCTGTTTTCTTTTTGGCAGCAAAGAGTTGCCTTTCTGACTTTATTACTTGTCAGCGTTTATGAATAATCTGAATTTTGGGCAAGATTCTTATGGCACATTTATGAGAATGAATCCGGGTTCAAGTGAAGTTGATAAGAACTTTGTCCCTGACTTAATGAACCTTTTAGCTTGACAAAATGTCTTTTCTATAATATGCAACGAAAACACTATTTGAACATATCCCACTCAGCACTTTTCCCCCGAAATGTTGGAGTTACAGGTTGGTTCCTCTGTACTTTGATTTTTTTTTTTTTTACACTCTGAATTAGAAAAGGTTGAACAAGAACTTCTTCCAGGAATTGCACATTTTTGCAAATGTGGAATTTGTGCTGTAGTTCATAGGGCTGTGTTGTGATTTGTTGGGCCATGTCCTCCTCATGCAGGAGGTTTGGGAGAATGGTTATTTATGTAGATGGTAAGTAATGAGGTATTGTTTGTTTAGGAGTCTCCAGCAAAGTGTCACACCCACAACAGCAGCGTGAACACACCCTCAGACTGTGAAGTCCTCGGGGCAGGGACTCCTGGTTTGTACAGAAGGGAACAAACCATAAGGTACACGAATGTCCTTTTCCAGGGTATATGTGTGACTGACAAGTGCTTCCAAGAAAAACTGTGAATTCCTTCCTTTCCCAGAACTGTCCCATTTTCCAGTCTTTTCTTTAGTTAGTTCAGGAATTGAACTTTTCAGCCTCTCTTCTTGTGGGTTGGATTTTGTTTCTTCCTGTCTTGTCTTCCAGGTTTTATGACGACTTATTTATAGGTTTGTTTCTTCCAGGCGGTTAAATTGATCTTTAATCTTATTTCATGACCACAGAGGAAAACAGCACAAGCTGCAGCAAGTTGGGAGCAGGCAGGGATTGTACACACTGTCCTGAGGCTAAACAGACCTTTGCTGTGGTGTCCTGGCTGCTGAAGTGTGCTCTTCTAAGGAAGAGGATGTTGAAGGAAATCTAGGGAATTTGTCCTTTTATTAGATTAAATGCAGGAAAGATATGTGGTCACTCAGGCCAGAGTGGAGTCCAGAGCTGGGCTGAGTTACCAGTTGAAGTGAGTCAGGCTGAGAGGGGGTGTGGGTGGGGAAAGAGCAGGGAAAACAAAATCTCCTGGGAGCAGAACAAATTCCCACTGTGAGTCAGGGCTCTGGGCTCTGAGGCTGGTTTGGGGCTGGAAATCGAGGCTATAAAGGATAAAAAAAAAACTCAAATCAAAAAAATCATGGAAATAAAGACATTTCATATCAGGACCCAAGGTCTATTTTTAGCTAAAATGTGGCTTTTATTAAAAAATTAGAATAATGGGGTTTGAATTCTGCAGTTTCCAGCTGATGGGAGGAAAGCAAAGCTGCCAAGCACCTGAGCAGGGGCTGGTGCTGAGCTCACAGGAGCTGCCTGTGCCTGCCAGGCTCAGTGTCAGTGCAGAGGTGCAACATGACCCTGCTCCTGATCCCAGTCCTCTGGGGAACAGGATTTGCCACTTGGTTCCCGTGCCTTGAGCCACTGTCCTGCTTTCCAAAAGAAATGGCTTTGCTGCAGTTCTAATTTCCACTATTTCAATCCAGGTTTCTCATCTTCACTTTCTCTTTGATTTTATGGGATGAAGCAAAACATTTCCTGGACCAGATGCAGCAGTTTCACCACAGACAAAGGGGTCAAGGCATTTGGATGGTGACAAGCCCCTCCATCAGGTTGCTTGACATGCTGGCAAGTACCAGTGTGAATGGTTAAGACACAAAATTATGCATAACAGGGCTCTGGGAAAATCCTGGTGCTTGACCCTACCATTTAATGTCCATGGAGGGCATTAATTTCGATTAATACTAAATATATTATAATAATAAATGAATATATAGATATATATAAAAATATATAAATATATATAGATTAAATATAAAAATATGTTATTAATATTTATAATTATAAAGACATCTTTCTCATTCTAAAGATATATTTCTATTTATAATGATAAATATATAAAATATATAAAACTACATGTTGGGTACCTCTGTTAGAACCAAAGTTTTCTTGTGTTCAGTAAATCATCCTCAACAACAAGGACTTTTTGGAGCTGATCTCTTGGTCAGGTATCAGCAGGTTGTGATCACAGCTTCCACTGCACACTACCAGACACAAGAAAACCTAAATATGTGTATTTCCTGTGCTGGAACATCTTGCAGAATTAATGTTGTGTATGACCTGAGCAAGGATCATGGAGCTCCTGCCACTTCCACCTTCTGCTGCACTTCCTGGGGATTCTTTTAGGAGGGATTTGTCATCCCAGAAAGACAACCTGGATTGTGGTGGGTGAACCAAGTGTGGAACTGTGCCCCAAACCTTGAAACACCTGAAGGAAATGCTGTAAAACCAACTTAAAACAACTAAAAAAAAGGGGGGGGGATAATTTTCTATACAGCAGGGAGAGACCTTCTGGAACTGGCTGTGATTTTTTGGAAGTGGCTGCCTGAAGCCGTGGGGAGGACAAAGAGCTGTTATGGAAAGGCAGGGATGTCTCCTCAACAGCCTGACTTGTGGCTCTCAGGGATGTCCAAGGGGAATGGCCTGGAGGAACTGCCTGACCTTGAATGTTTTGTCTCAGTAGAACTTCTGCCAAGTTGGAGACGCCACCAAACTCAAGAGAGCCTTGGCCAGACCTGCTGGGCACTCACACCTCGGAGGGCTCTGGTGCCAGGCTGAGCCTGCCTGTGCTTCCTGCTGCTGGAGAGGGAAACTCTGGCACTGACAGCTCTGCACTGCTGCTGGCATGTTTGGGGGTCACTGGAGCACACGGCTGAGCAGGACTTGCCCAACCGCCTAAAGGGCAGGTGTTCACAGGTGCCAAGCTGGGAGCTCACTCTGAGTTGCACAAGCTGTGACAGAACCTTGCAGGTGGAGGGACAGGAGTGCTCCTCCTAACCCAGGACAAAAACCTGGATTTGGCCCCCAGGAAGCTGGTTTGTTCAGACACCCCCCAGTGCAACTCTTCGGTAGGAAAAAGAAATCGGAGTTTTTCTTGCAAAGAAAAGTTGTTGCTGCTTTAACCAGCTCGGGCCCCCTTGCTTATTTCAGTTTTGAAAGCAGTTTTTCAAAGTATCTCGATGGAATTAAAATCTATGCCAGAGGTAGCTAATTAACACCCCCTGTCCCTTGTCACAGCAGCAGAAAAATCATCAGGGGTGGCTTCTGCATATAAAGCATCTGATGTCAATAATAATTGGATGCACAAACTTAATATCAGTCTTATCCAGTGTTTTTTTCAGATTCTGCACAATAATGAAGCCTGGGATAAATTGTATGAAATACTCTGATCATTTTTTTTATTAATACTGCCCAAGTTAGAGAAATAGCTCTTACATAGTATTGACTTTTTCTCTGTTTGTTTCTTTCTTATCAAGTTTCAAGCATTTTTGAGGGTTTGGCAGGAGTCCCTAATCCCTGAAGCTCTAAATGATTTATCACCTCCCTTTACATGCACTGAAGTACCCCTGTGCCAGCTGCTCTCCTGTGGCATTCCCACTCCTCAGTCCCAACGTGGGATATGTCTCTGCACAGGCAGAGACACTCCAGTGCCTCCCCAGCCAGGACACTTATCTGTGGGAAGTTTATTGCTCTAAAAACTGCATTTTTAGTGAACACACTCAGGAAATGTGTTTGTAAACACAGATTTATCACTATTTTGCTGCCTCCAGAGGAGATAATTGTAGAGTATTTCCTCCCAGTTCTGTCTGGAGCTCCTGATCTTTACTCAGCCAGTAGCAGCTCAATCTTTTCTGTATCATCTCTCCATTTTAAAACTGTGGCAAATTCGACCTTTTTTTTTTTTTTTCTTCTCATTTAGCCATAAATTATGGTTTTCTGGATTTGACTTACAGTTTTTAATTAATCTTTCCCCCATCCCTTCCCTCTTTCCAGAAAGTCTTTATCTGGCAGCTCTCCAGTGGAGGTTCTGCCCCAAGTTGAAATCCTGCCTCAGGATTTCCTGCTCTTGCCTCAGCTCATTGCATGGCCATGGAGTCATTCTGCAAACAAATTAATTTCTCCTTGTCTAGAAATTGTAGAGCTCTTTCCTTCTGTCCTTCTCCAAAGGATGTTCAAACAAATCTGTCTGAGGGGCTTTCAGGGCACCGTTTTCAGGAGTGCCAGGTGCATCCACAGATGGAAAAGGAGCAAAAATGGCTTGAAAAATGAGAGGCGGGAAAAGCAAATTGTGTTGGTGGAAAAAAATTGTTTGCTCTTCTTGTGTGAGTGGATTAAACTAAAAGGGTGCTGTCACCATGCCCCTTCCCTTACACCTTGTTTTGGGTGCAGGGGCATGTAAATGTAAAGGGCACCTTTATTTGCCCCCCCCCTTCTTCATATGTTGAAAAGTTACAGCCAGTTTTCTTCCAGCACAGTCTCTTCTGCAGCTTTACCCTCGTATCTCAGTGTTCTATTGCCTTCCAGCTTTGGAGAATTGGCTTTTTGTCTTGCCTTACAAATCTTCCACTGCAGGTGTTAAGAGAAGTGTGGTTTTGTTTGCCTCGAAGTCTAGTCCTTCACAGGGAGTTTGGGTGGCTGGGAAGCCACCCTGGGGTTCTGAGCATCCTGGTTCTCCTCTGTCAGCAGATGACAATTGGTCACCAGCCAAAAATCTTCCTTGGGCACCCAGGAGAAAAGCAGCAGATGCAGTCAGCTGCCAAGCAAACTGGGTTTGTGCGAGTCTGTAGAATCACAGAATCATTAAGATTGGAAAAGACCTTTAAGATCATGAGGTCCCACCATCAACCCAGCACCACCACCATGCTCACCACTAAACCATTTCTTACCCCGCTGAGGAAGTCTATAACTGAAGGACACATCGTGGTTTTACTGGGGTTTTGGAAATTTCTTGGGTTTGGTTTTCTTCCCAGTCTCACTTTGTTTGTAGTTATTCTTCTCTGACTTCAGAAATATCAGTCTAAGCTACTCAATATCTTTGTTTCCTGCTACTGAATTCTGACCATACACCCAGCTCTGTGTAAAACAACTGTTGTTGAATTGGTCTGAAAAAGAGATGGATATAACCAACAGAAGGTTTACTGGCACAAGGGAATTTGATTTAGAAATTAAAAGTTCCTTCTAGCATTGGTAGTTAACTCCAGTCTTTTATCAGCTGGATTAATTTTCTAGTCTAGTGGAACTGTGAAGAGATCAAAAGTTTAATTACCAGTGGGGCCTGGATTGTAATGCATTATCTTGCTTGTCTTAAAAATATTGCAAAAGCAGAAAATGTTTTTAACATTATATGATGTACCATTAGTCAAAATGTAGCTCTTAATAAACTTGCACTCTGCAGGATTGAGTGGCAGCGCAAAGGTAACAGCTCGAGGCAATGCACCCCCACACTGAGGGCTTGCAAGAAATCCTGGAGCTGATGGCACTGGAACCTCTACCAGCTCCAGTCTGGTTTCTGCTCCTCATCCTTTGGACATTGTAAACCTCCTTGGAATAGAATATGGGGGGAAAAAAGGCAAAGTTTTGTATCACACTAAGTGTTCCACAGCACGATGCTGACTCGTAACGGTGGTGGGTTGGTGATGGTTTGCCTTGAAGCTGCAGTTCAATGGGATGGATGGAGTGTGTGCTTGTAAATCACAGCTGTGCCATGGGTGTTTTGTGGTGAAGGGTCTACAGGAGGAACCACATGAGGAATGACTGAGGTCACTTGGTCTGCTCAGCTGGAGAAGAGACTGAGGGCAGAGCTCACCGGGGGCTGCAGCTCCGATCTCTGCTCTGGGGGGGCCAGGGACAGCAGCCAGGGAATGGCTGGAGCTGTGTCAGGGCAGGCTCAGGTTGGATCTCAGGCAAAGGTTCTTCCCCCAGAGGCTGGTTGGGCACTGACCAGGCTCCCCAGGGCAGTGGGCACAGCCCCAAGGCTGCCAGAGCTCCAGGAGGGTTTGGACAACACTCTCAGGGACAGAGTGGTATTGTTGGGGTGTCTGTGCAGGGCCAGGAGTTGGACTGGATGATCCTTGTGGGTCCCTTCCAGCTCAGGGTATTCCATGGTTCTGTGATATGGTGTGGCCATGGAACCATGAGCAAGATGCTCTTTTGAAAGTGAGTGAAAGGTGGGGATCTACACAGAGAAACCAGCTCAGAGCAGGGCTGTCACCGACTGTAGGGTGACACTGCCTGTGCTACATCCTCTGGGAGATCACAAGGCTGATATTGGAGCATGGTAACAACATTTGGTTCTCTTCCTTGTTCTACTAATCATATGCTCTGTGTAGGTATTTTGTCTCTCTGTGTGTCAGTTAAATCTTCTGCAACTTGTCTTCCCGTGACAGGGAGATGGAGCACCAAACTGGAGGTTCACAGGTAGTGCTTGTGAAAGGGCCTGGAGATCAGCTCTCCAGGACAGGGACTGGCTCTTGCCTTGTCCTGTGCTGGGTGAGGTTTGTACTTCATACATTTTTAACAAGTGAAAATGCAGTAGGTGGGCAGGATGTGCTGCTAATGCTGCACTTTGGCTATTTTTAGGAAGTTGTCTGTCTGCTCATTTACAGTTGTTGCAATCAGGGACAAATCTTTTCAGTCAATGCACAAATTAAAAGCATGTTAACGTGTTGGTCTGGATTCTGATGTCACCCAGGCAGGTGCTGCTCTGAAATAGCTCTATTGAAGTTCAGGAGCACATCTGATCAAAGGTGACATCAAAAGCAGCCAGATCTATAAAGCAATAGTTCTTTGTGGAGAACACACTGGTTTGCAAGAAAAGAAAAGAGCTTTATTGAATTACATTAAATTGTTGTCAGTGTGTTAGTGCCATAACCAACCCTCACTTCTGCATTTTCTAAAGTGATGATGGGAGGGAGTTGGCCTTGATATTTTTGATGGAGGTTTTGCCACAGCGTGGTTTGAATATCTGGGGAGATTGTTGTGCTGCTCATACTCAGAACTTGGCTGAGTTTGTTGTTGGCAATACTCTCCACGGCTGACTCGCTCTGCAGCTGGCACATTAAGGCAAGTTTACATGTTTGGGGTGCAAGGAGATTAAAATACTGATAGAAGGGGTAAGAGAGGATTGCTTTGGCATTATGGAGGTGTGCAAAATGATTATCCCTGAAGCGCTGCCTGATGAGTGTGAACATGGCAACCTCTGCCTGTTGGCTTTGCTTGCTCTGCACCTACACCCAGTCTTGCACAATTACCCACTTAAAATATTTATTTCTCACCTTTTGACTATTTGCATGACAGCTGAGTGGAAGCAGAGCTGCAGATCTGGAGCAGGATGAGATCACAACCCCTCGATGCTCCAGGCAATGTTTTCAGTTGTGAAAAGCACACAGGTAAAGAAGTATTTTTGTGTTTCATCTAAGAGATCAATATTCATTTGACAGTAAGCAGAGGGGGGAGGCCGGGAAGGCACAGGATCAGTGCTGAGGCAGGGAATGCTCACATTCATGTTGCCATCTAGTGGAACTGGTTCTGTGTCACTGTGCCTGCTGAAGTCTGGCTCAAAAAGCCTGAGCTAAACCCTAGTTGCATTCATTTTGTTTGCCTTTTTTACTTTCTCTATCTTTACCAATTGACTTCAGTTCTAATAAAAAAGAAAAAGACAATAAAGGCAACTTGGTTGTGCATTTGCTGCTTTTATTTTAATTTCCAGCTTATTATATTGATTTTCTAAAGATTGCTGGTGTCTGGGAAATGATACTGTGCAGATCTGTGGCGTTTTGGTTTCTGTGGGGAGTGGGAATCAGGAACATGCAGCGGGATTGGCATCAATATCCTTATCAACTTGGAGTGAGAAAGTTGGAATGCTCTGGCTTTGTCTTTTATTCCTCCACAGAGGCAGAAAACTAATTTTCTAGGCTGGAAGATGCATTGGGGCAGCAGAGCTGTGTTTGGATGGGGGGAGTTTTGGGGGTTTTGCATTAGTTTGATTTAGTTTATCTGACTTGGGGTTTTTTGTTTTTTTGTTTGGTTTTTTTTTAAGACTAATGAAGCAAAGAGAACTTGCTCATCATTTCTATGTTGTGTTGTCAATAAAAAGGTGAGATATTGAGACAAAATTCAAAATACATGGCTGTTAGTTCATGTTTCTTCTTGTCACTTGTTCACATTCAAGAAGGCCAGTTCTGTAGTGAAAGTGTGGTAATTCCTGGGATAAGCCCCTGCTTCGAGGAAAGCAGGGGAGTTACCAACAGATATATTAAATTAATTTAAAATTTTTCATCCAGAACATTTGGTATTTTGTATCCAAATTGGCTCTTCTCTGATCCTGCCTACAGTAAGTGAAACAGAGGGGGAGGCAGTGACTGGAATCCTTCCCTTTCCACTCTTGCAGAAAGAGAACTGTTCCAGACAGAATAAATGTGCAGCTTTGGGCTTTTGTGCTGTGACAGCAATGGGGGACTTTAGAGATCCCTTTTATTTCATATGTGTTGTACATTTTCTGTGTTTCAAGGCATATGATGGCATTGAGATGGCTGCCTGGTTTTCAGGACAGCCTTTGGACCACCATACCTGGCAAGGAGTCCTTTAAATAATAATAAGACGTGGGAACACTTTAAATAATAACAGGATGGTGAACCATCCTAAAATAGTCCTGATTCTGTTTAAAAATAAAACTTCCCTCTACCCTTGGAAAAGTGTTTCTTGGAGATGTAGCTTTTATAAGAAAAGCCAAATTCACCAAGTACTGGATAGGGCTGAAGTTGGCAGGTCTGGGTAAATATTAAAAAGAATCAAAATGTGAAATCAAGGACTAGAAACAAGAGTGCTTAATTGTGTCATCTCCAGCTATGACACATGCAGGATCTGGCCCTTATGACAAAGCACCATTAGCATTTCAAAGCCTCTTCTGAAGCCTTTAAGGCCCTGTGTTCTGAGCTCAGCTGCCTGCACACACAGAGCTCCCTGTGACTGACAGCAACAGGAGATTTCCAAAGTTCTTTTCCGGCAAGAAGACGCAGAAAAATAAATGTTCCTTAGAACAGGCCTTGCTCTGACTTCCCAGCCCTGGAGACCCTCAGGAAAGGTGGCTGGGAAGCCTTGGTGACTTGTCAAACAGCTGTAAACCTCAGCTTTGATTTTCAGTGTCTTTGGCTGTAATTGAGGCACCATTTTCAGTTCGTGGGTCTGACCCAACCTGTGCAGTTTTCTCCCAGTCTGTGTTTGCCACAGCTCAGCTGCACTGGGAGAAGGCCCCGTGCCAGGTCCTTTGTTCCAAATGAAGGATTTAAATCATTTAACATTTCGGGAACATGCCTAGAAATCAATAGAGGGGATTAGAAAATCAAATCTGTTCAAGTTCAGTGCAGAGCCATAAGGGTTGAGAAAGGTGGCAAGAGTATTCTTGGAGTCAAACCCGGGGATGAAGGCTCGGGACAAACCTTGAGTATAAGCTGATGTGACCCTGCTTTGTTCTGAGTTAGCTGAAGAATGCAGAGCAACCCCACCTAAACCTGAGCAGAGAGGCCTGGCTTTCCAGCATGAGACCCATCTTCCTTTTAAGAAGTTGTAAAGCCCAAGTCTGACCAAAGTGGTACCTCCATGCAGGAAATCAAACTGAAAACCTTTCTCTAGAACCTCTAAGTGTCAGGTTTAGGTTTAAACTTTGTCCTTACCCTCTGTCTATTCTTCCAACATGAATTGCTCATAGCAGAAGAGCAGGAGGGATGGTGTTGAGGAAAGCAAGCTCTGCAAGCAGAAATTAGGACACCCTACCAAAGAGAAGGGGCTCTTGACTCACAAATGAACCCCTTAATTTCCAGAACAGCAACATCAAAAGCAAGCCTGTCTGTAAATAGAGACCATGGTAAAGGGGCTGCATCCACCAGCAAACTTGTTAGTAGTGATAGAGTTGAACATGTGAGGAGCTTCTCTTAACAGGTTGGAACAAGGTACCATCAACATCCTCAAAGGAAAAGTCAAACTTGGTATCCAAATCTGAGCTCAGGTTTCCAGAATTGGACTGGAGAATTCTGAGAGGTGGGAATTGGAAGAGGACAGCAAGGATGGTTTTCTTTACTTGTGCAATCTCTTAGTTAGATATGAGTTGATCAAAATCTGGTTTTATTAAATTGCAATTAAATTTCAAAGCCAGGCTGGACAGGGCTCTGAGCAACGTGGTCCAGTGGAAGGTGTCCCTGTCCATGGCAGGGGGTGGAACCAGATAAGCTTTAAGGTCCCTTCCAACTCAAACCATTCTCTGATTCTAAAACTGAACAGAAACACAAATGTTTTTCTGTCACCTAAAAAACCCCTCTAAACAGGAGTTGGAAACAACTTGCAGACTTCAAATGAAGGAAAACGGATGCTCTGTTGGGACTTTACTGTGAAACTAGCAGTTCAGCAGAGCTTTTTCACTCTTAGAGTTTAAACCTTTGGCTCCCACCACCCAGTGAAACGAGTCCTTGGAGGTGGGGACAGGGCATAGGGGTGTCCTTGGAGAGGAAAGGATTCTGCTAAGAACCCCCCTGTTTTTTTGGGAGTGATTGTGAAGCTGTACTGGGTACTTTCTTCCTAGTTTGTCTTAGGTACACTTCCAGAAGACAATTTCTATTTTAGATCAAAGAGAAATGCAAAAGCACTCTAGAAATCCTTTTTCAGGCTTTTGCTGTGGTTTGATGTTTTTTTTCTTCCTCCCCTTCAGCTACTGTGTGGTCAACCTTGACAGGCTTTTAATGCTCTGCCAAGATCTCTGGGAGCTGCAGAGACCATCCTTCTAATGGATATATGATGTAATTATATTTCAGCATCCTCTAAATGGGTCTCTTCTCCTACCAGGGTGCTTACATGTGCATGCAGTGGAAAGTTTTGTCTTGTGCATATGTTTTTGGTAAGGATGTGACCCTAAATTATCAGAGGGCCAAGAGAGTTTTTGGTACCCACCCCTGACTGACTATAAATGTTTTTCATTTGCCTGATTAACTAACTTCTCCAATGTAGTAGTAATCAGAACTGCGTGTTTTCATATTTGGCTACTAAGTGACCAGAAATGTGAAGAAAAATCCAGGTGGAAAAAATGCTACCCTTCAGGACTTTAAAAGTTGGCCTTTTAACCCGTATTTTCAACACCTGCCTTGAACAAGGCTTTGGTGCCACAAAGGCTGACGACTGATCCCTGGTGCAGATCTCCACCTCCCCACAGCAAACTGCAGCTTCCAGAGAAGCCAGAAAACCCCAGAGACTGTTTGTTTTTGAAACTGGAAACAGGCTCTTTGGACTCTTGGCTTACAAACAGGGGGATGTGGAACACTTGACACTACAAATTGCAAGTGAGGACTGGAAGCTGTGCTTGTGTTGGAAGCGTTGCTGCATTTTCCTCACGTGACCTCGTGGAGGGCTTGATTCAGAGATTGGCTGCAAAGCAGGAGTTTGGGCGTGGATTAACTTGGGGTTGGGTGCTTTCTAGTAGTATTTTGTGTTGCTGCATGTGCTTGAATCGCAGTGTTTGGATTTGCAGAACTCAGGGGCTCTGTGTTCTGGGCCTAGGCTGGGGCTGCTTGCCTGGTTTCTGAGGGAATTTACAGTTCAGAACTTGCCCTTGTTTGCAAATGGTTTTTAGAACATACACATGGGAAGATGCCAAAATACAAGTAATAGAATCCCAGAATGGTTTAGGTTGGAAGGGACCTTAAAGCTCATGCAGTTCCACCCTCTGCAAGGGCAGGGACACCTTCCACTGTCCCAGGTTGTTCCAGCCTGGCCTTGAACACCTTCAGGGCTGAGGAGTCCACAGCCCCTCTGGGCAACCTGTGCCAGGGCCTCACCACCCTCGGAGGGAAGAATCTCTTCCCAATATCCCATCTATCCCTGCCCTCTGGCAGTGGGAAGCCATTCCCCCTTGTCCTGTCCCTCCATCCCTTGTCCCCAGTCCCTCTCCAGCTCTCCTGGAGCCCCTTTAGGCACTGGAAGGGGCTCTCAGGTCTCCCTGGAGCCTCCTCTTCTCCAGGTGAACCCCCCCAGCTCTCCCAGCCTGTCATGTGTTATTATGAACAAACCAGGCATTGGTTTTGAGGATGTATTATTACATTCACTAAGATGCAACACTACTGTAAGAAAAAAAAATGTTGGATTCAAGCTCATTCAAAGCCCCTCTGGCTGTTACTGGATGTAAGTGTTCACCTGTAACAGCCTTGGTTCTGTGCACTATAAAATCCCCTGCTAACCCTGTAGTCTGTGTGCCCAAACTCATCTCATTAGGGTCACTGATGATTTTTCTTGGACAAAGATCACACAAGACCCACATCTTAAATGGGAGATTTGGAAATCATTTAAATGGTAGGTAATGCTGCTCTTTTTTTTTTTTTACTCTAGACTTTATTGTGCAGCAGAGTGCTCAGAATAGCTGGGATTGAGTTTGAACACTTTAGATTTTCTCAGAGTCAATATTTCGAGGGAGAACTGAAAAGCAAAATAGGTGTGGGATAAAAACAAACAAATAAATAAATAAATAGAGGGAGAGAGAGGAAAGTTGTTGAAGTTCCAGTAAGAACAGATTTTTAACAGCTTTAAATATATAAAAATCAATTTCCAGGAGTTGTGATTATGGGATGGAGCACTAGAATGTGAATCCAGGCAGAGAGAGAGGCAGAGGATAAGGGAACCTAGTTGGTAGCTTGCTCAGTCCCTGAGCAGGTGATGAGGAGCTCGATGGTGCTGGGGCTCCTTTGTCCCCTGGCTTTGAACAGAAAACACCCACGTGTTAAACTCAGAACAAGCCAAAGTGTCACCTGCAAAGAGCTCAGTCACGGGGGCCGACCCAGAGGCAGCTGAGCACCCACAGCCCGTCGCTCACACTTCTGCTGCAGGGTTTTGTTTTCTTTTCAAAGCAGTTTCCTGTATTTTGGTCATATAGAATTACAGTTTCAAGCTCTGTTTGAGCTGGTTGGGTTTGCCTGAGTTCAAAGAAATCCAGACCTCCAAATGCTAACCAAATACATATCATTTCTATGCGCTGTTTCTATGCTGCCTTTCAAATTTTGGGATAACTTAGTAGAAAAAGGCTCTAAATGATACGAATTTGCAGTGGTTTAAAAACAAAAATCCTGAGCATTGTCCCTTGTGATTAAAGAGGCTGTAAATCAAGCACGTAGGGAACTTTCTACCTCGTGCCTTTCTTCATAAATCCTTTGATGTTGAACTGCAGATGTTTAGCCCAGTCCAGCATCATCCAGTGTCACCTTTTCCCAGCAGTGCAGTGCCCTGCACTCTCTGCCCTGAGCCCTGGGGTGCTGCACCCACAACCTGCCTCGAGAAAACTGTCTGTGGGCTCTGGGTTCTGTCCTTCTGACTCCCTTTGAGCTGCTTTTGCCTCTTGAGGTTAAATATCCCCTCCGATCTTAGGAAAACTGTGAGACCAGGGAAGCAGTTGTTTAATTTCAGTGGCCTCCAGAGCTGGAAAATGTCTAAGGCCTTTTAATCAAATAAATCAAACTGACCCAAGTGCCTGTTGTTGCTTATAACAAAATAAGAGAAACAGAGTAGTGCTGAAGACACATATTATGTTTTGTGCTGCACCAAAGTAAAACAAATGACACGTACTGTGTAAGCAGGTAATAACATCTCCCAAACAGGAGAGTTCCTGTGTTAATCATATTTGACTTCTCTTGTTTCCTTCTCCCACCCAAGAAAGCAGGTTGCTGAAATTGTGACAAATGCTTGCACACTCGATGAAATAAAAATCATATTCAATCTTTCCCCCCAGTCCACTGTGCCAAGAATGCTCCCAATGAATTGTGGGGCCGTGTTTTTAGGCTTCCTTCATCTAGACTTTTTAATGGAATTCCATTTGAAGTCGTCCCTGAAGTGTGTCTCTTTCCCTTGCTCTCCTTTGCACAGTATAATGGCTTCTTTAAGCTTTGAAAGCGAGTTGTTGTGGCCTAAAGTAACAAATCAGTTTTGGAATGCATGCTGTCTGTTGTAAATGATTTGGGGGTAATAAATTTTCTGGTACAAAGCAATAGGCAGAGTTTTCATAATGTTGAACAGTTTGGACTTGTCCTGAAGGGAACAATGTCGCGAGAGCAATGAGCTGCTTCCAACTATTTGTTATTACAAAAGACAATTTTTTTTTTCCTTAAGGTAGAATCCTCATCAGATTTCACGCTTTGCTGTAACTTGTTTTATTCCTTGTGTTAGACAAATAAAAATATTTGAGCACAGTTGTGTATCTGTTACATCTTTTAATGTAAACTTTTTTTTTTTAGGCTGCTTAGGAAAACTTATCCATGTTACCCTTTATACTATAGGCCCGTTAAAGTGGATTTGATTACTCTTAGAGCTTTTGATACACTGCATTTGAATCTTGCAAATGGAAAACTGAGGCAACAGTGCAGAAGCTGGATGTGTTACCTTAAGTTGAACGTGATGGTTTTTCAGCACTCATTAAGTTCTCTCCTGGAAACGTCCACAGATGGCAACTTCTAGAACTCGCCCCCAGACAAATCTGATGAAGTAACTGCTCCAGGCAGCCCTCGAGTTAGAACTGGGTTTTGGTAAGACTAGATGTGCAATAAGTGTCAGTAGGCAAGACTCTTCCACTTTTCCATGCCAGTGGCACTGGTTCTGGCTATTATGCACCATGTGAAACCTGGAGTCTTCACCTGAATATCCAGCTTTAGGGATTGCAGTGCAGGAAAAATGAAACTTAACATCCAGCAGCACTGGGAGTAACTTCCCTTTTCCAACACTTTTCCTTCCCCAGACCCCCGCTCTTACAACAATTAATGATAAGGAGTTGTTTAATGGTACTTTAACAGGTGTTTACAAAGCCATTAAGTTGTTGTTGAGACAAAAGACTGTGAGAAGCTGGTTTTTCCCCTTAAAGCCAAGAGAAGTCCTAAGTTGAAAGGGAAATGAAAGGGCAGAAAGGCTGGTGTTAGTGAATGCTCTTTGGATGACTGCTGGGGACAGCAAAAGGAGGGGAGGAAAAATGTGGGGCCAGTGAAAATAAAGTCAACTGCTTTTTCCTGAGAGCAATGGAAACCAAATGCATTCTGATACTACAGTCCTGTCGTTGAATCATTGATAATCCAGACAGGCAGATCATAATTCCCAGCAGGAAAGATACGTGAGATGTTCATGGAGTGGAGCCCGTGCTCTCCTAACAGCAGTGATGCTAAAATCCAGTGTGATGTAGTGACCTTAGATGCTGGATATCCAAAAGCTTTCAAAGACTTAAGCAAGGAAGTCTGCAAACTGTTGTTATTGGGGAAAGGGATGTAATTTCCTGATTCTCAGCCCTCTGCAATTCTGGGAAAACTGTGGATTTCTGGAGTTGCAACCAGGACTTTATATCATAAAATGACAAAGGACACTGGATGGAGCATGTCACACCCAAAATGCACAGTTTATGTGTCTGCACAGATGAATGTTTCTGTGCCAGCCAATCGATGGGCCTGCAAGGAAAATAACACCTAGGATAAGCTTTGTGTGCCATAACAAATTTTCTTGATTGGCTATCTAGTTGGAAATACCAGCTGATTTTGGGTGGAGTGATCCTGGCTTAAATGGGAATAGTGGAAGAAATTTGTGCGTTCAAGATGGATTAAAATCTGCTCAAATGAGACCTTTGACTATGAATGGGAAGTAAGCAGTGAGTGGGTGGGTTTCCAAATGTGACCTGTGCTACCTTGGGTTTTGTCATTAATCAGCTGCAGTTTGTCATTGAAGGGTTGCCTAAGCAGGGTCCTGGCTCGGGAGGGAGTAGAGGAGCTGGTTTTGCAGGGAGGGAAAGCTCAGGATTATCTTCATTAGCAGGATTTGACAACTATGGCCTTTCCTAGTGCACATCCCAGTTTGTGCTCCAGACTGAGGGCATTGAGTGATCACCAGAGTGACCCTCCCCTTCTCAGGGATTAGTTTTGTTGTTCTGTGTTGCACCAGGCCATGCCATGGCGAGCGGGGAGACAAAACCCTCCCAGATGTCCCTTCCTCACTTGCTGCCCTTCTCTTCTTCCCTCTCTTCCCCATGTACATCCAAAGGATGCTCCCCCAGGAATGGGACACTCACTTATTTCTGAGAGCTGTGGATGTGTCTTGGTGTGAAGGGAGAAGAGGCTCCACCTGAGCACAGACTGGATTCAGTGTCTATATTTGCAGGAATCAGGTTTGCTCTCTGGGCCCATATTTCTGTGTCCTTTAGTCCTTTTTCCTCTCTCACAAACCAGGAGCTGTGTGGCCACTCAGGAAATTAACTTACTTATTGATCTTTCTGAGGGCCCAGGGATGTAATTCTGGCTTTATTACATCAGATTTTAGAAGATATTTTTGATCAGTGGCAAAAGCATAAAAGTTGTGGGGGAAAAAATGCTCCTGAAAGGACAGAGAGAAGAAACAGCAATCCTGTGTCTCAGAGCAGGTTTGAGGACATAATCAAATCAGGATTCATGCATAAGGAAGAGAGGGAAGATTTTAGTGACTTGTGTACTTTAGCAAATTTATATCAGCAAACCTAATATTAGAATCCATTTACAAGCTTCAGTTTTGCCTTATTTTAGCTCACAGGGAGAAGTTCAGGGTTTATTGTGCAGCTTTTTCTTTCCACCACATATTTTCAGAGCTACTTATCTTTATCATTCCCCTTTGTAGCCTAAAACTTGGCTTGGCTGCTCATGAGGTTTTCCATGAAATTGCTTAAGGTGTTCCCATAACTAATTTTCATACAGCAAATGTTCTCCTCTTTTCCTAAGAACACCCATGGAATGTGTGACTTCCACAAACAGCCTCAGCAAAAATGTGCCCTGAATCCATAATGATCAAACCTGAAACAATTAAGATAAAACAAAACTAATCTATCAGAGGACATGAGTAATGCTGATTTGTTCACTGCAATTTATGCTTTTGACTTCCCCCCCCCAAGTTTCCAGTATCTCATAGTGACAATTTCTAACTTATAAAGCAGATGTTTATCTGGACACAGACACACGATTTTTCTGGGACAGCTTTGCTTTTAGAAGTAGCTATTTGTCAGTTAAACTCAATTTGATGAGTTAGAAATGAAAGAAGCAGTTCATTAAAAAAAATGAATGAGTGCTGTACTTGGATTTCTTACTGACTTCTGGGTAAACTCAGGTAATCATTTATTCAGATAAAAAAATCAAGACACTTAAAGCTGAATTTTCTTGAGGATTTTGTTTTCAAGACTTATTCCAGGTTTCTTACAGAACTTACTTTTGTGTACAGGAACTGAAGTTAGACCTGGCTCCGAAAAAAGGTAGCCCTGAAAAAGATTTCATTCTGTAGCAATTAAAATTTACTTTGTCAAGACAGAAAATGTTGATGAGGCTCCCAAGAAATGAGAGAACAACATACAGCGATGAGTTGGTTTTTGTTGGGGTTTTATTTTTTCCCTGTTAAAGCACCAGCAAATACATGTCCTACATCCCCAATAGGTAAAGGATTCCAACCTCATTATAATGGAGCTTCCACGTGAAGCTGTCAGATCTCTGGAGTGAGGAAAAGCAGAAACAGTCTGTCACCCTGGCATTTCTCTTTCCACATTTTCCTTATCACCAAGAAAAGAATGCATTTTTCATTTACACCTACCTGTACCTTCGTGCAGCACAACCAACCTTTCATGCATTTCAGAGGAGCAGAGGTGTCATGCTAATGATATGTTCCTTTTTCTGCCTTTTGAAGGGCAATTTAAATTGTCTTCCTCGAGCATGGTTTGCATTAGTGATGCTAAAACGTGTGCAGTAAATGGATGCAGTGTAGGAGTGACGGTATTTCTTTCCTCGAGACTGAACAGTCTTTTTTTTTTTTTTTTCCTTATTGAAATACAAATTGCCATGTCTGTTTGGAGCTGAAGTGTGGGGTGTTCTTATTAGCACCTCCAGCCTGAAGCCTTTTCATATTCAAATGAATGTTAAGTGTTACAGGATTACACATCAGCTCCACTTAAAAAGAATGGGCTGAAGAGCTTGTTTCAGCTGTGTATTGTTCATTTGAGAGTACATTATTCTCATTTTTAAACCATATTTCATCATCTCCTGGTATTTTGGAAGAGAAATAAGAAAAGGCAGATCAAATTTAAACCTTGTGTTAGCTCAGATCGATTATCCTGCATTTTCATCTTGCCTTTCTCCTAAATTAGCTAAATATTTAAAGAATAATGGAGCAGAAATGGCTACTGCATTGGAGGATTGCTTTTTTTCCTTATTGATACCATCCCCTTGGCCTTAGAAAAGAGACTATCTGCAGGGATACATTTGATGCTTGCTTGACTGGCAGCTTTATAGATCTTTCTAAGTGTGTGTTGCAGTGCTAAAAAAGTTTGTCTCTTCTCAGAAAACAGTGCAGCTTTAGAGGAGTGTTCTGAAACTGCATTCAGGAAGTCATTTTGGTGCCTGGACTAACTATTTGATTAAATGCTTTCAGAAAAATCTCTGCAAAGTGCAGTAGCTTCATGCATTACATGGGTACGTGGTCTCCGTGCAGGTCAGGGAATGTTGTGGCTGCAGAAGCCCCTAAAAATGTCAGATGAGTTGAAATTTTTGGATGAAGTGTATCACCCTGAGCCCATGATTTAAGGATCCTTGAACAGCAGAGTTTCTTCAGCGGATGTAAGATGTGGAGCACTGAGGGGGGAGCAGTCCAGCCCAGAGCTGCTGAGTGCCCCCAGATCTGCCAGGAAGGTCGGGGGGTGGTGGGATGTAGGACCAGCTTCCACACTCCCGTAGTCCTGAACTGCTTTGTGCATCTGCAGAGTATCCAAACTACTTGTGGAGTCTTAGGGTGGCCAAACATGGTCCTGTCCACACCATTTTCCACTCCCATTCAGTCCCTTCACCTTCCTGAGATCAGCAGATGATCCATTTTCCAGGGACTTGCAGAGGCTTCGAGGAGAAACTTTTCCCTACTTGAATTGCTTCAGCTTGACCCATCTTCAATCTTCATATTGCAAAATGAGTGTATTTGTTAGAAATGTTTTAAAGGATTTGCTCTTCTCGCTTTAGTGCTGAACTTCTTGTACTTCTAAAACTTTTGGAATAGCAGCTCTTCATTTTAAAGTGGGCAAATAAAACCAGGGGAATTAGAAGGGCAACTGCATTGACTGCAGTGATTTTATTGTCAGTGTTAGGGTGAGGTGGCTGCAGCTTTCCTGTACATGTTAGACAAAATTCTATTGGCAATGAGTTTGCCTGTTAGTGGATTTTTTCTTTACCAGGGCTTGAAATATTTCACCAAATACCTTTCAAGAAATCATAAAACATCATTTTACCATAAAGACTGTGAGCCAAGACAGAGAACAGAGATAAAAACCTTTGAAACTCAGCACACTCTAATACTATTTTCCCATTTAATGGGCTGTCATTATTTCTTTTCTCCTGGGAAAGTGTTTATCACTCACAGCGACATCCCCTCTGATGACTTTTCACTGCTCCCATCAGCTTTATCAACTGAGCAGCTGCTTTTCTGGTCCCCCAGCCCTGGTTTAGTGGCACTGCCTGTGCCCTGTCTTGTCTGCCCAGGGGAATAAGGAGCAGCAGAATGATGGGGACTGGCTTGCATGATAGAAAATCTGAGATGATAAAGATGCAACAAGATTTTTCTAACAGTCAGGAGATGTGTCTTGGGAAGACTGGGAGCAGAAAGAGTTGGTAGAGAAACTCCTGAGTGGTTTGTCCACTTTGGGAAGTTTAAACAGACATGACACTTTTGACACAGGGCATCACAAAAATGTGAGTTCCAGATCTATTACCTAAAGGTCTTAAACTAATTGTTTGTTCCTATTACATCCCCTCCTGATACTACTTTACACCTGCTTCTGACTACTTTCAGAGCCTGAATCTTGAGCTACAAGGACTCAAGTGTGACAAAGTACAGTCAGAAATAGTAGGAGTATGAGGGGAGACAGACCCACTTGGTCTATTGATGGCACTGCATTAACTGAGAGAAGAGATTTGCAGCAGAAATGTGATGCTTTTCAGAGTCATTGTGGGGGAAAATATCCCAATGACTGTTCCTGATACTCTGAGAACAAATATGTGGTTTAAGTAGTGACAAATATGTCACTACCACTTGGCCAATAGCATGTACTTTAATATCACATTGGTAGTTGGATTTTCAGATGTGCAAACAACTTGCTTTTTAAAAGATGGGCATATTGTAAGAATATTAGAAGGAGGGAGTCTAAAAAAAGCCTGTGGCTGGCAATAGGAAAAATTCCTTCCTTAGTTGGTCTCCTTGTCCCTTACAGGGAGCAAGAGCAGTGGGTGTGTGTTGTACACACAGAGCAGCTGATTAAAAATGATTTCTTACCTGATATCACCTGGATCTGCTCTTAATATGTTTTGAAAACCTTCCTTTTCTTCCCATGTTTAATGTTATGTAGTAGTTTAATCCAGAGATTCCTTGGTGATGTTCCTGGAATATCACAATCAGGTTACAGGAGAAGCAGGAGGTAGGACAGAGGTGGCAGCGATTTCCAGTAATGTGACTGAGCTCAGGCAAATCCTGGAAAATCAGGAGAAGGAAAGGAGCTACAAGGCTTTCAAATAGAAGACAAAGGTGTTTTGGCATGCACATCTGATTTCACCCAGAATGGAAAAGATCAGATTCTGGAGAAGGGTGAGCAACGAAAAAAGGAAAGTAGGAAAACGACCTCCTAAAACTGATTTTAAAAGCAAGCCTTGAGTTCAAACCTTGGGCAGAGGTTCAAGTCAGTTCTTTATCTAAACCAGTTCACCTAATCCTAGTTATCAGCTTTCTCCTCTCTTGTAGGCATGAGTTGCTTTATAGCCAAAGGGAAGAACCTTCCCAGTGCAGAAATACCGAGGAACTTGCCCCAGCTGGCTGCAGGAGCTGAAAGAATTTCTCCCTCTATTTCGGATTTCCCTGACACTGAAGTTATTATTTTTTTAATAATGCATCTCTCAGTTTTTATGGGACCCTTTTGTCTTTCAATTTTGGACCCCCAAGATTTTCAACTTTCCCAGTTGCTGCTTTGCAAGCAGGACTCCCACAGCCTGTGCTCAGCACTGTGGATTCCTGAGCCTTGAAAGTTTTAGTGACCCTGCAATTTATTCATGGACTGTGATAAACTCTTATTTGTATAATTCATGGAAAGCACTAAATAAAAGGGGTGCTTTATATATTTTTTTTTTCCAGTGCACCACCCCACCCTGAATAAAACAATAGAATTAAAACAAAGCATTTATAGAAAAACTGGCCATCTGTCCAAACACTGCTCAGCTTCTTGTCCAAAGGCTATTTTATGGAATTTGGTGCTGAGTGTTTGTCTGTGCACCTGTGGTTGCACACAAGGACACTTCTTCTTCCTTAGCTAAATATTTATACAGGAGATACTTGCACTTAATACTGCTTATTTTCATTTTGCCTTAGTGAAAATATCACCATTAAACTGGAGCGGGACAGGAATCTGATGCAGCTCCTCCTCACAGGTCTGTCTGCTGCTGGAGAACTGACCTGTTCCACTGCTGATTCCCTGTGGAACTTCCCTAACAGCCACAATCCAGAGGAGCTGCAGCTTTAGGAGTTCCTTGGGAGAGGGTTTGGCCTCGGGGGACCTGTGGAGCCACCAGGATTTTGCCTCTTCCCCTTCTGGGAAGGTCAAACCTTGCCCTCAGCCCTTGTTCAGCACTTGAACCACTTGGTGGATTTGAATGAGCTGGAATTCTTGGGTGTCAAACATATTCCAGTGGGATGTCACACGGCTCTGCCATCCCTTCCCTGCTGGCTGCTGCAGGGATCAGGCTCTTGGATCCTTGGATCCTCTCCCTCCAGCTGTGCCACAGGGAGAAGGAGTTACAAGAGGTTTACCAAGCCCCAGCTAAGTGTCTCCTCCTCACTGGTTGTTCCTTCAGTACTGCCACAGTGGGGGAAATCAGGAATTAAAAATAAATTAAAAAATTCTTTATTCCTGTGACTGAATTGCAGAAACCTTATCAGATCCCTTCTAGAGATAAAGGGCACATCCTTTATTTGTAGGTGGAGCTTGGCCTGCTTTGCTATGAGAGGTGGCAACAACAAAGGGGAATTTGGATAAATTTCAGTTCACCATTTTAAAATCGAATTGCTGAACTAAAAGAAAAAGCTGTGCTAGAGGAAACTTAAAATTCTGTGGTCTTGGTTTTTTTCGGTTTAAAAAGTTCTGTCTTGTTTTCAGTCTCTCTATAATGTGGTTTGTGAGAGCACAGAACTGATTTGTTTATGAATTCGGTGATTCCTTGGTTCTGCAAAATTATTGAGTGTATTGAAAATAATTTAAGTCCTTTTTATTGCAGTGCAGTGTTAACTCTTGGAAATGCAAAATATTACAAAACACCTGTCTAACAGTATAATACATATTCTGGGAATAAGGCAGCCTCTATCCCATCATAAAATATCAATGCTCAAAGATTATTTCTCTTCTGTTGCTGAAATTCCTAATTTTTTGTTGCTGCTCAAGCCAATATCCAGTAACCTGCTGTTCCTGTGGTGTAACCTGCTGGTAAACAATCCTTCATCTTCCCTTTTCTCTTGCTGTCATCTCTTCCTGCAATGATTAGAACCCTTCTCCACCCTTCAGGAATGGCATATGGTCACAAACAATATATTCAGATGAAAGGGAAACACTTGACCAGCATGTCTTGGCAGCTCTTTGATCTCCTTGGGGAAGGCTGGAGCATCTTCCAGCCATCCCTGTCGGAAGGTGAACAGGGGAAACCTTGTCTTGTTGGGGCAGAGAGCTCTGCATTCTTCACATTGACAGGGAAACACTGATCACCTCCTGGTGCTGCACTCGATGGAAAATGCAGCAAATAAAATGTGTTAGGGGAAGAAAAAATTAACAATATGTTCTCCAAAGAGCTGTTAATAAATTGGCCAGTCAGTGCAGGGCATGGTGTGTGCAGGGTGTTCACAGGTGGGTGTGTGCAGGAGTTACATGGAATTCTTTGGCAAGAAAAACATTGCTTTCTTGAACTAAACTATCAGAAAACAGAACATTCAGAGTGTAACTTGAGATGGCAGCAAACAGCCAAATGATGGAAGGGCTTCAGCTTGAGGAGGTATTTGACTTCTATTTAGAAATATACAGTTTGAATTTAGGTAACTAATTGAGAAATGTCATTTGAAGACACAGCAGAAGCTCCTGCCCAAAAGGCAAACGTCAGATGATGCTGAATTCATGCTGTGACACTTGTACTAAGTGATTCTGAAGTGTTTCATGAATATTTGGCTGGTTTGTGTGTTCAAGATGTGTGATGTGGCAGGAAGGACACAGACCTTGTTTCACCTGACAGTTGGATGACAGCACTAAGATCTGGGGTCTTGTTAAACCTCCTAAAATTGAAAACCTTCAAATTACTGGACATTAAATTTAAGGCTGAGTAGTACGGTCAAGCTCATAGAGAAAATGGGCAGTAGGACACGAACCCTGATTCCAGGATCCATGTCTAAAATTCCAGTTTGTATTGCTTTGAGGCTTGTAATTATCATACTTTGAAATTACAACTGGTTGAATGCAGGAACCAAACAGACCTGTCAAAACCATCTGCAGGTAATTTGCCACCTTCCCCTTCTGTTGTCTCCCATAGCAAGGCAAAAAGCTGTTTGCATTCCCTGTACAGGCCCCGAGCTGCAGCTCCTCATCCTGACTCATGTTCAGGGGAGGCAGAACTTTTGTTTTCCCCCAAAGCTCCTGTGCCTTTTTGACAGAGACTGTCTGATTTCTGTGCATTGGGAAGGGCTGGTTATGCCGATAGTGAGCAAATAATAATTTTAGTGTAATGAATACATGCTGATAGACAGATAAATCTTTTTCTTGGATTTTTGCATACTTAAGGATCTGGCCCCACTCCCGTTCCATTGAGGGCAGATGAGATGCTGTGAGATTAGTCTCATATTAATGACTACAGAACCTTATGTCATAAAGGAATATAACAAAAGATTGTGTCATATAGGTACTAAAAAACCCCTGGTTACCTTCCTAAGGCAGTGCTTCAAAACCTGTTGGTTCAGCAGATCTTAAACTCACATAAACAACTTTTTCTGCTCTTTAAAACCTTTGCATTACTGAAATGCTGATTGATTTCTGCCATTGTCCAACATCTGACCTGCTGAAAATACTGTGTGAGATTGTTCTCCCTCTGCTGCTCTTGAAGGAGTTATGAAATAAGATATTGTAAAATGCAATGTAGATGGATCCTGCCTGATCCAAGGGACACAGTTTATGGACTCAGGGGAGATGGAAACATTTGGGCAGTGTCTGGCACAGTTTGTGAGCAATATCCAGAGCATCACATACCCAAAAGCCAGTCGGGAATGACTCAGCTGGGTTATTCTAGCTCAACACACAACAGATATCTTAAAGCGAGGTGGTTCTGTCTAGATGTGTATGTTTTTATGTGCACTTAGGCACACAAAAGAGAAGATTGATTTCTAGAAAGGCTTCAACCCACAGTTATATCTAAGATTAGTATTCCTGATGGATGTCTTCAGAATATTGATATCAAGTTACTCTCTCCATCAATCATATCATGTTTGCAACTACTTTGAAAATGAAGGTCTACTAATTAAAATGACAAATAGGGGGTAAACAAGTCTTAGGGGAAGTTGCCTTAGAGCTGATCAGGTGAGAGCAACCACCATGAAGTTTGGATCCTCTGTGCTGCTCTAGAACCAGGTTTCTGCTGTGTTGGCCCCATCCTGCCTGCAAACACATCCAGCAGGGAACTGCAGCCAGGATGGGAGCTGGAACCACAGGGACTCTTCTGTCGAGTGTAACATCCATGAACTGAGCACCAAACAGGACACGTGAGGGGCTTCAGTGGTTGCAAACCTTCAGCCCACTGTTCAAAACTCTTCAGGATATGTTTTGAAATATTAAGCCATTTAATTTTTGCAGTGAATTCTCAAATCCTGTTTACCTGCTTTGTTGTGGAAATGATCAGAGACTGCCTGATTGGGATCATCCAAACAGCTGCCAGCAACTGCCTGTCATCCCTTGCAAAGTTGATATTAGCAAGAAATAATTGAATTTCATATCTTTTACTACATAATTGCAACAAAAAACCCCCAACACCCTACCTTAAAAGATGGGGGAGGGCAGGGAAAGGTGCATAATTGAAGAGAAAATCCCTGTCTCACACATGTAGTGACAAGCTTTACGTGATTTTTATTGCCATAATTACTGTATCCTGCTGATCAAGAATAATTATCATCACCATAGCAACTTCCTATGGTAAGAGTGATTGGGGGTGGGACAGAGGAGGATGGTTCCTTGAGAGCAGTGTTTAACATGCTCGTTTGGTGTGGTTTTGTGTGTCTCTGTGTGTCTTGAAATATTAATGTTCATCCTCCACGTTTGTTTTGGCTTCCAGAGCAAGTAGGGAAATGGGGGATGTTGCATCAGCATAAAAGTCCAACAGTTGTGAATACACTTGGACTTTAATCAGCTCATGCTTTGGTTTAGGGTTGGGAAACAGAGTCTGAAGCATCTGAGCTCACAGAAGCAGCCTCTCTGCTCCCACTGCCCTTCATCCCATCGAAGAACACAAAATGACATCCGGGCATATAACTTAGTAAGAGAGTGGGGGAGACTTAACTGACTTTTTTCTTACCATGCCTCTATGTTAGATGGCCTACATGCACATTTGTTTATGTATTTGGCCAGTGGTTACTGTTTTGAAACCTTCTCTCCTCATGATTTCTTGCAACATTCATTGCACGTTGATTTTTTCATGCCTTTTTTCAATAGCATTTCACCTATGCAGAGATGCTGCTGTTTCAAAAGCACTTTTCAGACTGCTTTAAAATGAAAAATAACATTCTGAGGAATACCAGGTGGCCTGGTAATTTGTGAACACACAGAACAGCCATTTTAATGGTTTATAGATGATGAAAATAACTCATAAAGTTAAGATCACGCTATATGAGTTCATAAAAAGGACTTATGATATTCTAAAACATGAATATATCTTTACTGAAGTTTCCAAATTCCTCAAATCAAGAGTTAAGGTAACACAGACCAGTGTTTTGGAGAAATTATAAGAGTAGATTGAAGATACAAGGCACGTTTGCACCACAGTGCTAAATCTTTCCAGTCCTGAGGGCACAGTCAGTTGGAGCAGTTCCCTTTGGGCATTGCCAAAGTAACACTTGTGAGACAGGGCTGGGATGAAGACATGGATTGGCATTCCGAAAATCTGAATTCCAGTATTTTGTCCACAAATTCCAGGTTTCTGGTGTTTCCTTAGTGCCATGTATTGGGTGGTGGAGGGGTCTGGTGGTGGAGGTGAAGGAGTTTTCCCCTCTTGCTCTGAGAAAAGCTCTCCCTCTTTGCACAGGTATTTCCCTTCTCTCAGTCCCAGGTTAAATTGGGGTGGTTGTGATGCCACGGGTGCTCATTCCTATGGGTGGGCAATGAATGGCATCACCTTCCAGTCTGCAAATGTTGGCTGCCAGCAGAGCAGCTCTTGTTCAGTAGGTTTGTCATGTCTGTCATTGCAATCCGCTCTCACCGGAGGAGCAACGACCCTTCAGGGCTCCAAAGCCCCCGTTTGCAGAGGTGGGACATGAATAATGTCCCTGCTGTGTTGGGATGTCCTTGAGGGGCACCACCCATGAATTAGGGCAGCACTGCAGGGCTTTACTTGAAGGGTGTTTTCTTTTCTGCCTTTTTTCTTCACGTTCTCAATCCTGTAAAGAAAGATGTGGTCCGAGGTCTGCCTCTACCCTCAGAGATCAAGTGTATCTTGTTTCGGGACTGACTTTCCCAGCCTGTCTCAGGAAAGGCAAACTAGAGTCTGTAACTCTCAGCCCAAGAGCTGATAAGGGAAGGGAATGTTGTGGAAGGATTTTTGGAAGCAGTGACTTTCAGTAAGAGCAGGCCAGGTGTTTATGGTCCTTCTTTATTATGCTGCCCTGAACCTGACTCCAAGCTCCCATGTCTTAAGGGCTTGGAAGACAAAGTATTTTTCATCAGCCCACTGGAATATCGTGTGGGTATTGACTTTTTGCCTCCTCTTGGTTTTAAAGCACCTCTGTACTCGTGGTCCAGTGTTCTCCTCCCGCTCCTCTGGTTCCTGGGCAGTGCCTGTGCCTCCCAGAGCAGAGGCTCAGTGCTCAGTGCTCTTCCACTGCTCTCATCCTTCCTGCCTCCAGTCCCTCTGCTCGTTCCAGGGAAAGTCCCCTTTTCCCACCGACAGCAGGGGAGGGATTAGTGAGGGCTCAGGAGCTGAGAGTTGCACAGAGGGCCTGGGAGGGACGGCCCGGGAGTGGGAACGTGGCAAAGCTCAGGCAAAAGGGGCAGAGCTTCTGTGTCCACCAGTTCTCAGCTTCTCATTCCTTCCCTCCATGCATTCTCTCCTTATTCTTCCCTCAGTTCTGGAGAGGCAACAGTCCAGGGAATGGTGGCAAAGAGATGGCAGCACTCAAATCCAGTGGCCATTTAGTGCCTGATGTCCACATGTCCTTTCAGCACTGCTGATCCCAGCCCACCTCCCCATGCTCTGCTTCCAGGGATTCATTTGTAAGTGCTGGGGCTGTGACAGGCACTCAGAATTCAGGTTGTCTTTCTGGCACTCGGTCCCATGGCCAAGAAATGATTGGTGTGACTGATTCAAAATTATACTGCTCTCAATGCTTATTAAAACCTTTCATCTCCTTCTCAGTTCATTTGCATCCTGCTGCCTCCAAGTTTGTGTGTGGCCTTCAGGGCACTTTGAAAGTCGTATCCTAATTCTGTAAATTTGATTTTTAGGGTACCCTGGGGGTACTAGACCTAGGCTGTGACACTCCCCTGCTGCCTGGAAATGCTGTTTGCAGTCTGGAAGTGCTGGTGGTAGGACAGTCCTGAGCATCCCAGGATGCTGCTGCCCTTGGATAGTTGGTTCTAAAAATAAAACATCTATGGTAGTGCCCTTTTTTTCCTATTTGAAGCAGTAACACAGCTCTCAGGTTCCACTGAGGTACAGGTTGCTGTGAAATGCAAGTTTTGCCAGCTTAAAAAATTTGAGAGACAGCTTTCATCAGAAAATTTGAAAGCAGTTGCTTTCTGTAAGAGCTGCTTTCCTCTCAAAATATAAACATGTATCTACTGGGGAAGGCAAGGTGAACCTGGGAAGATTTTTGTCATATTGGGGTTTTATGACCCCATATGAAACACTGCCCTATGGAAGTGTAGATGCTCTTGAGCATAAAGTTCTGAAAAAACCAAACAAGTGCTCTCTCCAGTTTGAACAACGCTCTCAGGGCCTGGGTGGGATTGTTGGGGTGTCTGTGCAGGGCCAGGGGTTGGACTGGATGGTCCTTTGGTCCCTTCTAGCTCAGGGTATTCTATGATATAAAACAGCAGTTCTGAAACATAAGACTGTTCTTTTCTCAGGCCAGGAAAATATCTGTGGGGACAAAGTTAGGAGGACTGATTTCCTCTGTCATTAATTCCAGGAGCATCTGCTCTTACACTCGCTGGTGCTGATCCTGCATCCCTGGGTCAGTCAGCCTGGGCTGGAGGGCTCTCTGTGGGACGTGAAGCTGCTCTGGAGGGCATGGAAAGGAGTTGGGAAAATGCAGCCAGAAATGTGGGCTCAGGTGGATACAGGGGTGGAGTTCAGGGCCCGGGGGAGGGAAGGGTCGGGATATGAGGCTGGGGTTGGGATATGAGATCAGGGTCAGGATTTGAGGTCGGGGTCAGGATATGAGAGCAGAACAAGCCCTCCTGCTCTCAGATTGGTAATCACAGGAAGCTACTGTGTCTCTGAAAAATACCTAAAGATTTTGCTTCTGGTTTTTGTAAGTAATGTGGCTATGAACCGAAACAGTTTTGAATTGAAATAACTCTTGTTTCTGCACTTTGAGTTTTCTCTCTGTTATTGTAACTACTGGGCACTGGAATGACAGCAAGAAACGTTTACAGAGTGTGACCAAATATCACATAATTAAGTAATTTGACATTGGAATGCAGAAAACAAAATGTAACAGCAAAAGACTGGTCTAGATTTCATCTGCTCAAAGTAATAATAAAGACATCAGCAGGGAAATCAGTCATGCACATATATTATTTGTGTGCACTTAAGTTGGACAGATAGGATAATGGATGTGGTATACACCAGATGTTACATTTCCTGAAAATAGATATGTTAAAGGAGCTCACAAGTGGTTGTCAATGCCCCTTTCATTACCCCATCAGTCTAAATTTATCCAGTTGAAATAAACATCTTAGTTTGTCTGAACTTGGGATTCACCTTTAAATTCTCTGGGCTACTTTTATGTGCACAGGGTAATAGTTAAAAACTCGGCCGTGCTGTGCTGTAGAGTTTCTTACATCCTCTAGCAGATTAAAAAGGTAATAACTTTTTTATTGTCTCATTTTAAGACAGGAGCAGCAGCCAGGTGGGTACAGCAGTGGTAAAACACAGCCAAGGCCCACACTTGGATTAGAGTTTTGTCTTGTCCATCACAACCTGCAGAAATAGTGTTCTCAGGTGCATGAATACCCAGCTCCTGTGCCACTGCCCAGAAATGGCTCATCCAAGTCAGTCATTTATAGAAGTTCCTCTGGGAATACACACAGATTTTCATAGGGAGTTGTGTTTTGTTTTTCTGTGGAGCTTGCACTGGGAAATTTTACAATGTCTTTGATGCTGTGCCTTAGAATAAATCTCCAGCCAAGTTGTTTTTTTAGGTACCTTCAATGTCTTGTAAATAAAGTGAGGATTTCTCAGAGCAGAGGGATAGAAGAGCAGCTGAAATGGGCTGACATGGTGTGTCATGTCATGGGCAGGAGACCAGACAGTCCTTCCCATTCCAGGGAGGCCAAATCTATCTGTAAATCACCATCACACATGTACAGGTCAGGACAGACATCACAGAACATGACATGGTGGCAATGTGTTGTCTTCTCTTTATATAAACTGTTCCATACATCTACAAGTTCTTAAAGAGGAATGGACAAAAAACAGAGAATCCTTTCTGGAAGGAAGTGTAGAAGGGAATTTCTCAGAAGAGACTGAGTTGGAGAGTAACAGGGCATTCACATAAGCATATATTTGAAGAAGTTTTGGTTTTTAGAGTCCATTAATAAAACATTTGGGTAGCACTGTTTGAGCAGTTGAGAGAGGCTTCACTATGGAACTGTGTGGTCTTTTGTTGAAGCTTAGCATACACACAAAAATCAGAGTTGTTTTTAGAGATATTTTCTAAAAGAGAAGGTAATAAATTGTACTGAAAGGGCAGCCAATCTTAAAGGTAAAATGTCCTCTGTAACGTATGTGATAGTTTACCAAGGAAGAAGTTGGTCCTGTTTTTGCAGACGATTTAAAAAAATCCATATAATCGGAGAAGAAATACCATCAAGGTGCTCATACCTTCAGCATTCCATGGAATGGGCTCAGCAGCCCAGAGAGTGGAGTGCTGGAAGCTCACCTGGGTGTTTACACAGTGACTTGTGGAAAAAGGTGTGTCTTGAACTATGTAATTGCTTCTTTATGTAATTTATTCTGTGAAAGTGAGTTTTTAGGCATTCACAACTGAACATCTTTATCCCCTGTGGTGGATGTTACCCCACTGAACACTGTGGGACCAGAGTGATCCTTGTGAGCACGAGCTCTGACCTCTGATGGGGAGACCCTTCCAGTCTCACGTGGGGGAGGGAAGGGATTTGTGTCTCTGTTGACCATTGTTTTCAACACTGGGAATCCTTTATTAAAAATGCCAGCCAGGAGGGGCAACACACTTGGGTTATTTGACCTTCTGAGCAACTGTATTCTCAGTTTAGCATTTAATCTGATAAGGAACAGGCTGCTGTTGACATCACATTGATAGGGGGTGCAGTACTTGGACATTATTTCCATGTGTTTGATGTCTGGATGGCATTCAACCCTAATCCAGGGAAAAAGATGCCTTTAGCAGCTCAATACTATTGATGTTGGTGTTCTCAAGGTCTGTTAGGATGCTGAGGAGTACTCCACTGAAATAAGGAATAGGATCTGAATAAAGGAGGACTCTGAAAAGAGAAGTGCATTGGAGCTGGACAGAGCCTTTGGAGTGTGTGGAATGCACTTGTCAGCAGTTATTTTTGTGCCAATAAGTTAGATAAGTGTTACTGTTTACATACCAATTTGCTCTGTTATTGAATAATTTCTTTAGTAACCAGGGCAACAGTTGCATCACATGATAAATTCATTACTCCAAAGATACAGATCTTCATTAAGGAGCTTCATATCACCAGGTTATGTAGATGCTCAGAAAATTTACAGCATTTCTTAGGCAGGAGATGGGTCCAGTAAATAAAAAAAGTCATCCCAGACAAGGCTTGGCCACAACCTGTGTGTGGTATAAGAAGTCTTCCCTCTGACTAGACTGGGTTTTGGATTTAGTTTTAGTATCTGCTTAATAAAACTAAGCTCTTGAATTTCTTTTGTACCTGTTTTATTCCTGTACCTCTGAACAGAAGCCCCCAGGCAAGAGAAAACTTGGCACAGGATGGGCAGAGTGAATAAAATTAAGCTTTGTCTTTTAATCCATTATAAAACCCCTGGTATAGGAGGAGGGGGAAGGCAGAGGGGCTTCTGAACTTTGGCTTCTCTTGGAATGACTGAATTCTGATGCTTGCCCTTGAAGCATCTAATCATACAGAAAATGAGGCTTCCAGAGATACCTGTTCAGGAGATTTCAATCTCCTGGAAGTGCTGGGGATTTTAACTCTGATTCCTTTCTACAGAAAACCCCAGAAATTTGGCGTAAATATTTTCCTTGCTATTTTGATGGTTTTAGAAGGTAAAGAAAAGCCAAAAACATGGCAGGAGAGCAGAAGATTTGACCTGAAGTGTATTAATAAAAATCAGTGTCTGTAGCTGGAATAAAATGGACTGTCATGGTCCGAGTCAGGGTGAGAAATGCTGCAGCTGGAGGAATTTATAGGTCAGGAGATTTAATTTATCTTTATTCTAGGTGGCAATAAGTGGTGGATGTAGGACTCAAGTAGAAAAGACCAAAGGGGTTGTGGGTCTTCAGCACTGCTGGATCTTTCAGTCATGGCACAGTGTTTTCTCTAAACTCAGTCAGAAAGGCAAATGCAAGGGCGAGAATCTGTAAAAATCTCTAAGTCCTGCCTATTAAAGGGCCTTTTTATATTCTGCATGTTCCTGGTTATGTTCTGTGCTGTAGATTGTGTGTGTGACTCCAGCTGGGTTTGCAGGTTTTTGTTCAATAACTTGCTGACACACCAGAGATAGAATCTCCCAGACTGTTAAAACTTGATTTCAGTGTATCAAAGCCAATTAGCTCTCTACTTATATTAGAGATAAGCCACTTAACAGATCTGAACTTTCTTCTTTTTTCCACTTGTGATAATTTTGGAAGTCAAAAGCTTTGCTAAAATTAGAGGAAGACCTTTATAATGATTGAAAGAAAGGACTTTTTGCAGCATGTACAATCCATGGGACCATGGGGAGCTGAAACTGTTGCATTAGGTTTCTTCACACCCAGCATTATAGGCAATATACTGTCCAAGTGAAGAAAAGGTAGGAAACAGGAAAAAAACTCCAAAATCAAGAGGTTCAAGATGCCTAATTTTATGGAATCTGCAAAGAAATATGTCTTCAAAATCTTCAGAGCAGAAGAGAAATGGGGAAGCAGCTCTATAATTACTCCAATCAGATAGTATGCCAACAAAAAAGGAACAATTAGTGAGGTTTCCCAGCCAGTAGATATTTCTCCTTACCTGAGTGATCTATTGCAGAGATATGTAATTAGGACCACATAATAATAGGTTGGGTAACTCTATCCCTGTCAAAAAGGGAAGAAAATCCATCCTATTGATAATTGCAGGTTTCTCTGTGTCTCACTTCTTTCCATCCTCCTTTTCTCCTCATCAGATTCTTTAAACATGCCTGGCTTTTGGCTCACCAGACTTTAATTTGAGTCAGTGACAATGTTTACAGAGGGCATTCGAAGAGTTAATAAAAATTAAAAAAAAAGAGTCTCAACCACATAATTCAGAGGGAAAAGTTCCTATTTTGGAAGACGCAAATGAGTAGAGGCTCAAAAAACTTGTGACAATTTTAAAAGTTCAGTTTGGGGTCCTGTAATTTTCTTTTCGTTTTTGTCACTAGAAACAGTGCAAGGTTTCACACTGCAAGTCTCAGATGTTTCAGTTAAAGATGCAATACTACCAGTGAAATACCCCTTCTGCAAGAATATAAGAAGATTTCAAGCAGAAGGACACTGGACCCTGTTGATGCACAACCAAAAGCTCTATAATTTGCATGTAAACTGATGGAATGGTGGCAGATATTTCACTGCTTAAAGAAAAATGAGTCCTGAATGGCAGGTGACATTGAACATACAAGAGCTGTCTTGAATGCTGCTGTAAAAAAGGACCCTGTATGTGATTTTTTACCGGTTAGATGTCATAAGAACTGACAATTTCAACAATTGAATTTGTCTGTTTGTAACAGCCTCTAAATCCTGGGGTAAAAATGATGCAGGTCTTTAAATTGTTGACTCCAATAAAGTTGGGCATTATATATTATATTTAGGACTCTGCAATGGGATTTCAAAATTAAATCTCTGGGTTAAAAACCACAAAAAGATGAGAGCAATTCCTGGGCAAAGACCTAAACTGCTGTTCCCAGAACCAATAACCATTTTGCTGCACCAGGTCTGATGGCAGGGATGAACTGCACGGCATCTTGGCTCTTCCTCGAGCTCATTCAGGCACACTGTAGAAAAACTTAAGAAAGAAAATTTTGCCTTCTCACTGCAAAAAATAATTCCTCCCCCCTCCAAATGTTACCCAACCTGGCACTAACTCTTATCCTCTGCAGGAAAGTGCTCCTGCTGCAAGTTGCTGAGTGCTTGGTGGGCATTGAGTCCAAGGAGGAGGGCTGACTGCCTGCTTGTGTTGGAGTTCCTCACTCCTACGTGGTGGTGGTTCTTGCTTCTTGTTGGAGGAGTTGCCCATGAGAGATGGGCCTGGAATGCACCAGCTGCACACCAGAACTCATGCAGTGCTGACAGGGTGCTGCAGGTCCTGTGAGCTGTGTGTGCTGCCAGTGACAGCTCCATGTGGACGTTGTCTGCAGCCTCCACCTCCCCCAGACTGCTCTTTTGGTGGCACTTTGTTTTGGACGTTTGCAGTAGTTGCCTTTTCATTTGTGTTTATTTTGCGTTAGTTCTCAGCTGAACCCCAAATCTGACCCAGCACTGTGACCTGGAGGTGTTCCCAGCGTGTTGAGAGTGAGGGTGGGCTGCTGACCAAACTTTGTCCACTCTAACACTGGTGAAACAACCACTGTGCACCTCTCCTGGAAGAAGGTGCCAGAAGAAGCCCTTCATGGAGCACAGGCTGTACCAGGGCTCCAAATCACCCGGGCTGTGCTGCACATTCTTGAGCACCATCTGCTGGTGCTGTTCTTGGGATGTTGGTGCATGTTTGTGGGGGTGTCTGTGGTTTGTCTGCACCTAAAGATCAGCTCAGTTGGTCAGAGCACGGTGCTGATAACACTGAGGGTTTGATCTCTGGCCCTTCACTTAAGAGCTGGACTTGATGATCCTTGTGGGCCCCTTCCAGCTCAGAATGGGATTCTGTGATTCTAAACCCTTAACCATAGGACAGCTGCAGCTTTCCTCAGTAAAGCTGGGTTTAAACTGAATTTAAACAAATTGAAACTGAAATCTGCAGCTGTTTGCACTGTAAGCCAGAGATCTGACTTTGTTACTTGAAAGGAAGTAGTTCCTTTCCAAGAGATAACATTCCACTTTTGTTTTATGAGGATGAAATGAAGCTCAAATAAATAAATAAATAAATAAATAAAGCCCAAATGCAATGTCGCATTTAGAGCAAAAGTCAATTTTCACCTTTGCAGATCCACGGACACCTGTGGATCAGGAGGCCAAGAACTCCAGTCTCCTTGCAGAGCGGGCTTGACCTTTGTTTTCACCCTGCACAAAGAAGCCCAGAGTTCCATGCATGACCTGCTGGGATTTGGAGCCAAAGGCAGCTGTTCCAGCACCCCACAGGTCCTGCCAGGCTGGCAGGGGCTGTTTGACACCTCCTGTGCAGTTGGGACTAAAGAGGAACCACTGACAGCACATTTCTGCATTGGAAAACAGGTATGAGAGACACAGGCTGATATATCTCAAGGATATTATTGACCAATTATGACATTCTTCCCCTTTTTTTAAGGGTAATAACAATATGTATTGGAAGAAATCAGATATTTTCAGTCTTCTAATTTGCCATTGACTTGGGTTTGTCCCAATTTTCTAATTGTTTGTCCCAAAATGTCTAATTTGCCATTGACTGGGGTTTGTTCTAGAAGTGTCACCTGTGAACATCTGAAATATTTTCCACTTTACAGAACAAGAAAATGAGTGAGCCTGTTGTCTAATGCTTATATAAACGAGCTTGTTAAACAAGATGCAGAGCTGTAGTAGCATTAAAACAAAAACAAACTTTCCAAAACTCTAAAGATCAAGAGAAACTTCCAAATACATACCTTTTTCCTGAAAAGATCTCTTACCAATACAAGATTTTAACAGTGGCTCCTGAAATAAATTACACAAAATTAACAAAAATTGTATTTGTTATACAAAGTGACAGATAAACATAAAGAGAAGGGATTTTTATTTACAATTCTTTGAGTTTGGTTCTCTCAGCTTACCTTTACATGAGCAAACAGACTGATAGGAGTCCAAAACCAGCTGCTGGCTGTTTCCAGGAGGGGTATTAGACCTCTTGTTACATGACACAGGAAAAAGGATTTTCTTTTGTGGGGGGTTCCATTCCCAGAGAAGCAAATGCTTGTGTTGGGCATCTTAAAAAATGTGGTTTCAGATAAGCACAGCAATGGAGACTCAGCTGTATCCCAATATCCAATAGCAGGTGGATCTTAACTGCCTGAGAGCAGTGCAGAGCTTCCTAAATTTGTGCAAATAAGTAAGCATCATCTTTCAGAAAATTACCTACAGAATTCAATATAGATTATTAGAAGACAGATCATATAAACAGTATAACAGTGTACCTTTCATCCCCATAATCTCTGTCCCTCCGGTGTTCCGAGATAACTGACTCAAAACCACCATAACCGGACTTGGAGCTTTTTGGAGAGAAGCAGGAGCTTTGTTCCAAGAGCTATTTCTGCCTTTTTTTTCTTTTGTCTCTAACAAAAAAGTAAGCCAAGGATATTATTCTTCTGGGTTCCCAAACTTCTTGCTATGAATGCAATTCCCTCCATTACCACCAAGATACCAATCTGGACTTGCTCTCCTACTGTCAGCAGGAACACTCCCCCTGCAGTACCACAGTCTGCAGGGAGAAAGCTTTGCCATCTCGCCCCACAATTCATACTTTGTTTCTCCAAACGGGGAAATGGCTCATTTCAGAATGCTGCATTTTCAAGTGTGTTCACTTTGCTACAGAATTTTTGCCTCCTGAATTATTTGTGATCTAACAAAACCAGCATGACTTACTGGTCTTTCCTGTGCACATCCACGCATTTAACTTGTACAAAATCCAGCCCTTTCCCCCCTCTAACTTTGGGATTACAGTTAGGAGGTTAATTCCAGTGGTTCTTCTTGACTTGGAGGGTCTTGCACTGACTGTGTCTCCTAACAGCTAATCAGCTGGACACTGAAATTCTGGGAGTAACGTTTGGCAATGCACAGAGCATGAAAGGGAATGGAAAGATCCAGCTGAGCACAGAGAAAGAATAGTGACTACACCTCACTCAAGTGCAGATTGAACTGTCACCTTCTGGTTGCTGTTTGCTGTGCAATGGCTTTTAATTTTTTTCCTCCTGTTTTGACATAAAAGCTGCTTTACATACAGAAAATAATGCCAAGGTATTTATAGAGAAGATGCTTTCATAAGAACCTAATCAAGAGTTTATGTCATCATTTCCTTCAGCTTTTAAGCCCTAGAAGTACACTGCTCCAAATAAAACATGCTATGGGAAAGTTCTCTTCTATTATTCTCTTCTATTATGAAATATCATCATAATGTTTGGTTAATTGTAACACAAGAAAGAAATCTTTAATAAATATATAGGACAACATGTAATCTTGGAGTACTGGGACAACACTTTTTAACACCCAGTTGGAGGAAGGTACCTTTAATCTGTTTTCACATCTGATGTACAAGCACAAACTGAGCTGATATCGATGTTGCCCAGAGAGGCTGTGAACTCAAGGCCAGCTTGGAGCAACATGGGTAGTGGAAGGAGCCCCTGCCCATGGCAGGGGGTAGAACAAGATGGGCTTTATGGTCCCTTCCAATCCACACCATTCTGGGATTCTATCACTATGTAAAGTGGAGCATGTGCATCAAATCCTGGGATAGCATGAGGAAAAGCATGTTCCAGCTGAGTCAGACACTTCCTACTCGTAACCCAGCTGAGTTATTTGGGCTGTAACGTGTTCGTGTTCATTGAAAGTTTCTAAGGAAAAACAGAACAGAAAAATGCCAACTTTACACATAGAGAACCAATGCAAAGCACTGCTGAAAGCCTCAAGGCAGACAGAAGCTGGCAAAGGCCTGTGATTTGGTGGCTTCTGGAGGTTCCCTGCTATTGTTTTTCAGTAGGGCCTTCCACTTCCCTCATACATTTTTAGCCTTGCTGTCCTAAGACAAACTGTGGAAGGAGCCTGATCCTTTTTGTGTGGGTCAGTAATACTTGTAGGGAAGGACTCACAAGGCAGGAAGAAACCCATCAGTAGAGAAATCTGCTGAGATAAATAAGTGTCTCAGACCACAAGTGGCACAGTTCAGGCACTTCTGTAGAGCTTCTGGGTGTCACACACTGAGGTTGACACCAGACACGGCTCTGAAACATCTCCAGCTGCTCGAGTCTTGTTTGAACTACAGAGTGAATGAATGTACTTGCATTCATTCTGGGAGGGGGAACGTTCACATGGTGAGAGTCAGGGGTGCTCCCTACTGCTTCCTACAGGAGTGTGAGTCAGCAGTGCCCTGGCAGCCAGGAGGGCCAACCCTGTCCTGGGGCATCAGGGAGGGGATTGTCCCGCTCTGCTCTGCCCTGGGGCGGCCTCACCTCAACATTGGGGCAGTTTGGGGGGACACAATGGAAGGAAGGGATTGAGCCATCAGAGAGTGTCCAAAGGAGGCAACAGAGATGGGGAAGGGCCTTGATTTGAAGCTGTGTGAGGACACTGAGGGCACTTGGTGTGTTCAGCTGGAGCAGAGGAGACTGAGGGGAGACCTCAGTGCAGTTCCAATTCCTGGGCAGGGGCAGAGGAGGGGCAGGGACTGAGCTCTGCTCTGGGGGACCAGGGACAGCAGCCAGGGAATGGCTGGAGCTGTGTCAGGGCAGGCTCAGGTTGGATCTCAGCCAAAGGTTCTTCCCCCAGAGGCTGGTTGGGCACTGCCCAGGCTCCCCAGGGCAGTGGGCACAGCCCCAAGGCTGCCAGAGCTCCAGGAGGGTTTGGCTGATGCTCTGGGGCACAGGGGGTGACTCTTGGGGATGGGCCTGTGCAGGGCCAGGGGTTGGACTGGATGATCCTTGTGGGTCCCTTCCAGCTCAGCATATCCTGTGATTCTGTGAAAAGAGAACCTGTAGCTGTTGTTAGTTTTCCCTAGTTAGTGATAGGCATTAGATGTTGTCTTCCTTCCTGATCCCTGTACTAATATGTTTTAAGCCAACCTGTGCAGTTCCTGAGGGAACAAGAAGTGCTTCTTGGGGTAATATACTGAGAAGCCTTGGAGTCTTGTTAAAACCCAGGTACACTTTATATTGCACCTTACTATGATACTGAGAGCTTGTGTGCCAGCTCACCTTAGGGGGAGCTTTGGCCTTCAGGCACAAAAGAATAATTACTTATAAACATGGGTATGTATAAAAGTCGTAATAAGAAATAAACTGCTTAGATCATGTTGGAATTACAACCTCAAGCTGGAGTTCTTGTCTTACATCTGTCTACTGCTCTTCCACTGCAAACTTTCTGCCTATCCCATGTTAGGCCAAGTCTTGGGCACTGTAGTTCAGTGATATAGGTGTTATTTTACTTCTACGAACTTCTTCTCTAGATCTTTGATTAACATTTCCAGTGTGTTTCTTAACACATTCTTGAGTTCAGTCTGTGCATCTCTGGTAATCTTGATACTCTTCTTTCAAAGTCCTACACAGCAAATTATGGGTCTGTGTGCATTATGTGTTCCTCACGTGCATTTTTGTTTGATGTTTTTCTGTTAGTTTTCTCTAAAGATCAGTGCTGCCATTGCACAGATTTGAGAATATTGAGAAGTGTCTCACATGGCTTTGCTGTTGGCCTGACTTACATTACAGTCAGACTCAGCTGAGCAGGAAGGGTCACGGTCTGGGACAGAAGGCTGGAGCTGGACAGCAGGACTGGAATTAGCAGCAGTATCAGTCCTCTGTGGGGATTAGATGTGCTGGCAACCCTTGAGCTTTAACCAGCACCACGTGCCAAAGGGGGTTACCTGGCCTGTGTTCAGAACACCACTTCACTGGAGCTACAAAATCCTGTTTGCAGGCAGTGTCAGGTTAAGGTGTGCCTGTGTACTTCGTGGGAATACTTCATGGCACACATGATCTGCCTGAGTGGGAGGAAGGAATACGCAGGACCACTGTCTACAAGGAACTCCAGGACACTGGACTTTGTAGACCATGACTCTTGCTGTGCAGTGGGCATGAATTGTTTGTAAGCCAGAGTGGGTCCCAAGTAAAACCCATTTGGTAACAACCAGTTTTCCTGTTTCAGTCAGAAGATGGTGGTTGGAGCTTCAGTAATAGAAGAGCACCGGAGCTGGTGATGGGTCTAGAGGGTCAGTCCTGTGAGAAGTAGCTGAGTGAGCTGGGGGGGCTCAGCCTGGAAAAAAGGAGGCTCAGGGGGGACCTTCTCACTCTCTACAACTCCCTGACAGGAGGGGGTACCGGGGGGGGTCGGGCTCTGCTCCCAGGGAACGAGGGGCGGGATGAGAGGGAATGGCCTCAAGCTGTGCCAGGGGAGGGTCAGGTGGGACATGAGGAGGAATTTCTCCATGGAAAGGGTTGTTAAGCATTGAAAGGGGTTGCTCAGGGAGGTGGTGGAGTCCCCAGCCCTGGAGGTGTCCAAGGAAGGCCTGGCCATGGCACTCAGTGCTCTGGGCTGGGGGACAAGGTGGGGACTCCATGGGCTGGGAGGGCTTTTCCAGCTTCAATAACTCGGTGGAATCTTCAGCCTTCCCACAGAGGGGAAGAAGATAGGAAGACTCATATTGCCCTGGCTGCCCCAACATTTCTTAAAGGTTGCATTTACTATAAAATGAACAACCTTAGGTCCTCTCCCACCACCTCTATGCAGCTCTAAACAGGCTGGCTACAAGTGTAATGCTGAGCTGCTGCTGTGCTGCAGCTGCTCAGGTGCCAGCTCTGAAGTTTTGTCAATGCCAAACTTCTTTGTTTACACAGAAAAAGAAAATAAATAAAGAAATATTTGTGTGAATTTCAAACTGAACCCCTGAAACAATTAAGTGGAGCTGAACAAGTTCATAAAACAAGGACTAATGACATGTCCCCCACACTGCTTGGCCGTGTGCCCCCATTGATTGACTTGGAGAATGTTACAGGCGTTAAGTTGGTATTTTTCATTAGTTGTGATGAAATATGAGAATCTCTTACCATTCCCTCTACCTTATTCTTGTAATTAAAGCTACCCATTCATGACAAGAAATCATTATTTATTTGTGTGCAGGGAAGAATCAAGGCTACTTCACAAATTCTAGTCCTCCCATAGCCTGACTCCTGTTACCATTCACCTTTTCCATATATATTACTGAAGTTAAGCAGGAAAGGCCACCCATGCAATAATGCACTTGTAGGCAAGAGGCAAATGCCAGCTTTGTTTGCAACAAGTGTTTCATGAATTGCTTCTCACCGTATTTCTTCCCTGTGTGAAGCAAATGTAGATTGTGTGCATGCATCAGTTGGGTTTTAGCAACTAGTGTCCACCTTAAATTTTATTCAGAATAACATGAAACGATGCTGTGGATACAACCCTGAAGGCAACTACATGTGAAGTCATTTATCACCCAAAAAAATGCGAGGAATGTTGAAAATAAAGTTAACGTTCATAGTCATATTTTCATTTTTTTTAACCTGTACTGCTAAAGGCATTTCTCTTTGTTCTCTAAGCATTTTCCTTTCTTTCTTATTTTTTATTTGTTTGATACCAAAACTGATACTGTATCAAAAAGCAACATGAAACTATTCCTCAAAATGTGAGAGAGGTTTAAACTGAAGATTGTAAAAAACCATCCGTCTTCCTGTTCTACCCTCACCTTCCCCCAGCCAGTTTTATTGCTGCCTTGTGATACATCAGAAATAAGCTCCTATGCCAAGGTTTGAATTGCCAGAGCCACTCTTGTTACTTGTCATGGCATAAATGCAGTTACAGTAGTCAAAAGCAGGGACATGATGGGACAGTGATGCAACATCAGTTGGAATAACATGATAGGAGCCTGGGATCTGAGCTGGCAGCCAGCTCAATAGTCTGGAGGGGTTTTGTGGTGGTATTATTGTTATTATTATTAACACAAATAGTGGTAGAATCCCTCCAGGGCAAGGAGTTTGGGTTGTTTTTTTCATGTGGTTCTGCTTACGAGGATTGCTGCTGTGAGTGGCTCGTTATTGCTGTGAACTGTATTCTCCTGGTTGTGCATCCCTGCTCACTGATAACACCTTTTCTTTCCTTTAACCCCCCAAATCCTCTGGGCCAAATGGAGAAAAGCTACATTTGAAGAAGCATTTGGATGATACTCTCAGGCACAGGGTGTGACTCTTGGGGATGGGCCTGTGCAGGGCCAGGAGTTGGACTGGATGATCCTTGTGGGTCCCTTCCAGCTCGGCAGATTCTGGGATTCTGTGAATGTGTAGAGTTGCCAAGTATCTTCTCAACTGTGTAGGGGTGGCATGGATGCAATGAAATGCGTGGTGGGAGGTGGTGTAAGATCAGGCTGAATGCAGCATGAAAGAGAAGGAGGGGGAGACAAAGCTTGAAACCTGTGAAACTGCAGTGACTTGGTGTGCGCTGAGAGCGAAGAAGGCGAGGAGCTGCTGTTCCAACAGGGGCTCTTCCAGCCCGGCATATGGCTGTCAAGGGAAGCTGCTGTCATGTGTCCCCTGCGTGGCTGGTGTGCAAAGACCCCACAGCCCAGGGCTGTGCTGCTGAGGAACAGAAAATTGGGTGTGCAGCTGTGAAGTTGGAATCACAGATCAGAAAGCCCCGGGATTAGGATTCCGAAGGAGTAGAGTTTAATTCCAGCAAGCTCTCTGAAGCACTGCTGCCCCACTTGCAGCAGTGTACACAACACTAATGTATGCTCACAGCCTGCTGCACGAGTGCTGCTGCCATTTGGCAACGGGGTTTTAGGAATGTGTTTTACTGCCTGAGCTCGAGCTCTGGGGGGCTCAGAGCAGCCTGAGATGGGTCTCTGTGACTCGGCTTTAATCGTCCTGGCAAAGGAGCTCAGTAGCTGAAAAAGTGTCGAATTGTTTCTGCTCAGGATCACTCGCTGTGCCTGAAGTGTGCAAAAGCAGTAGCTGGAAAACTGGTGGCTTAGAGAAAGCTGCAGCTGACTGTGTTCCAAGGCAAACACAATGAGTGGTAAAGCCAATGGAATGTGAGAGAAATTCATACCTTAGTGAACCGTAAACAGAATCACGGGTGATAAAATTTAATCAAAATGTAACATTGCCTTCGGGATTCAGATCCAGTGTCTTTTGATGATTAGCAGGATTATCAAATGTAGATGCTCTGTTGAATACCGTGATGTTGTAACGTTGCACTCTATGGAACATCAATGCCAGAAATAATTTAACACCTGCACATAAATCATTTTGCAATTATCTTTTGGGAATTATTTTATCTTAATCTTTTTATTTTGTTCCAAATAAAATTAGAGAGGAACCCTGAAAGATGACACTAGGTGAAACACAGGAAGGATAGGAGCACTGTCAGGTTATATAAACTAAGCTAAATGTCTGCTTTCCATTATTTAATTTTTAGATTGACATGCAGGTCTTTGGCTAAGGACTGTAAAACAGGATTGGTTTGTGTGTATGTGCATATAGTTAATTAAATGAAACTTTAACTTAGCAATATTGAGAATATATGTCCTGAGCTCTTTAGCATTAACAAGAGGGATATTAAGGCTGGAAAACCTTGAGCCTGTTGATCCTCTTTTCCCTAAAGCAAAACAGCCATTTAAATTTGGGACTTTGAAAGTTATCAGTCAGAAGTTACGAACAACTGATCTGATCAGAGAACAGAAAAGAGACAAACTTAATTCCTCCTCCCCTTGGGAGGAGCTGGGGGTCCAAACCCCCGTGCAGTCAGAGCAGGAGAATGCCCAGGGTGACCTTTCCAAAGTGGTGCCGAGGGAGCCGCTGATGTCCATGGAAACTCCGTGGCTAAATCCCCTTTGTGGGCCTTTGAAAGCCTAACTCAGAGGCTGGAAGGCTCTAATGATGGGCTGTATTTACAGAGGGAAAGAAGACAGAAAGCAATCCTTACATGTCGCTGCCCTTCGCTGGGGTTCCAGCGTTCCAGCGCCTTTGTCTCAGCCGTGTTTTGAGAGCGAATTCTTGAAAGCCCACTGCAAACAACTTTGCTTTCTGCTCTGCATCATCACTTTGTAGTCAAATCTGCAAGGGTGTAATAGTCACATTAATGATAAGAAAGCAAAACTGTAAAAGCAACAATGTAGATGTCACTTTATATTAGGCCAAAAGAATGACAAAACGCCTCCCTCACCAAGTGTCAATAACCAGCGGGCCAAGCTCTGCCCCAACAGATTTTCATGTGTGCTCGTGCAAACATAATGAAATACCAGTAACCAGCCTTTATTTTCATAAAAATCCCTGTAATTTCAGTGTCTGTTTGGCACAGGAATGTTTTCCCCTTGGTGCAGAAGGGAGTGTAAGCAGGCTGTGCAACGGGAAGGGGACCGTGCAAATAGGAGCCAAAAACTGAGCCTTGGTGATTCTTTTAAAAAAGGAAAAAAATTCACTGGCCTGTTTGCTAACTTTCAAATCATGGAAGGGTGAAGTTAAAGAAGTAATTTAAGAAATACTCTGACTTCTTTGAATGGGAGTTCTCTGTGGAGGTGGCAAGGAATAATCCTCAGTGACTGGCACAACCTTTATCTTAAGACAGTTCTTATTCAAACTTTTACCGAAATTACAAAATCTCAAAGGTGGAAATAATTATGCAATTTTTTGTGTGATTCAGGGATTTATTTTATTACTTTTTCTTCCTAGAGTCTTTCCATACATGTGAGTCCCTTCCAACCCAAGATATTCTATGATTCTATGATTCATACAAATGCCTCAGTCTTGTCTGGGAAGAATTGACTATTTCTTCCAGGAGAAAAATCTTAAATTGAGACATTTCAGTAGGTCTGAGCTTGGAAGAAGAGGGGTTTGGAAGTGAAAGGGAGAAAAGTTTTGGTGTAAACATTTGACAGGCTTGACAATGTTGTGTTTAGAAAACATACACTTAACAAGTCCCTCTTGGGTCTGTACAGGGACATTCTGGCAAAGCCACACACTAAGCAATCAAAATTTTTAAAATGCAGGATACTTTGTTGAATAAATATAAGCAATGCTACAGACCAAACAAAAAAAGATTCTGGTGTTTTGGTTTGGTTTGCTGGGTTTTTTAAAGTATATTTTTCTAGTGTTAAAGCTGCAATAGTGCATGTGCACAGGAATGCTGTTATAAATGTTGGCATATTTTATCTTGATTTCTAATTGATTTTCAGGAGCAGGGGCATGGAATGAGATGAGATTTAAGGTCCCTTCCAACCCAAACCCCTCTGGGATGATGTGATTATGTAATGAAATATTGAATAAATAAATAAATAACAATTAAATAATAATTCAACCACAGCAGTTGGAAGCACAAAAAGAAAATTCATATATATTATTAAAAAAATAAAAAGTAGGTTTTGTTTTGGGTTCTTTGGTAGTTTTTCAGTGGCACAATAAAATGTTGTAACTGCCAAGAGCAGACAGAACTCAGATGCTCAGCCCATCTAATCCTCGTCCCTCTGGAAGTCTTTCCACACCCTTCATGGGAAGGGGAAACTGCAGGTTGAGGCATCTCTTGAGCACTTTTCCTGAACTCTGAACAATTTCAAGGGTTGGATCCCCCATAGAAATATTGTATTGTACCACTGAGAAATAAACACAGGATGGTCTCCTAATAGAGAAAACTGAATTTACACCTAGTTTCTTTTAAAGTTCTTCACTATATAACACAATGTATGTGGGAGTAACATTCAATGTAAAAAGTGGAGAGAACATTTTAATAAAGCTCATAATTTATACCTTGATCAGTTATAGACTTTAAGATGAAGAATATAACATCAACCTTACTACTATTAACATATCTTATGCAAATCCATGCTCAGGGATGGAAACTTTATGCCATACTCAGTATAAAGTAAGAGCAGAGAAAAGCCTTTTTAATTTGAAATGGAAATTAAAGTGAAGAGAAAGATTCTCTTTCCCCAGGGGGTTTCTGCACAGCATAAGTGCATGAGTTAAGAGGTTGCTTCAAATTTTTCTGTATCCCACTAGGATTTTGACAATTTATGACCCAAATGTCCATAGTCAACTTCTAGAGTGGGCTTCACTGGCAGGATTTGGTTTCCCCACCATCATTTACACCCCCAATTTTATTGAGAATTTATTATTGTGATTTATTTAATTTTAGGGACACTGTATTGTGGAAAAATGGTGGTTGAAATTTGAAGGGTGTCCGGCTGAGCTTGGAAACCTCTCTGAACAGCACTTGAGGAAGGCAGCAAAGGGAGTCAAGAACAGAACTGAAATTCCCTGAATGCCTCTCGTTTGCCTCTTTCTCAGGTCAGTCACCTTCAATGTACATTTTCTCCAAGTGTTTCTGGTGCAGAATTTGGGGCTCTGACAGAGGGATCACAGTAATTCTTGCAAAGCAGCAGAAGGGCAACACCAGCCCCAGCTGGTCCCCTGTGCTGTGACAAAAAAAGAAAAGAACCCCCTCTTTATAGCAAAATGAAATTTTAAAATTTAAAGCCAATTCTGAACGTGTGAATCCAATTTCTTGTTTAAAAAGTGGTTATAACACACGACTGAATCATGAGACATTCTGTGTCTCCCAGGGAGCCACTGTGTGAGGTGTTTGGGGACCTTTATGAGGTTGGGATTTTTTGTTTTGGTCTGTTATTAGTACAAAATAAATTACACAGAAAAATCATGTCAAATTGTGGCTACCCTGTTTATGCTTTTATACAGTTCTTGAAAGAAGTTCTACTCAAGTAATATCTAAGTTAGTTGCCGGAACTAATGATAAATAAGCAATCTTCTGTTTTGGGCTAGTGTGTGCCTGATTTATTGCTTAATTGTTTTCCAATTAAACAGCAGACAAACTGGTAGTAAAACAATGTTATGAAACAATGCAGAAAGGTTTCAGCTAGTTAAGCTTGCAAGGTTTCAGCACCAGATAGACCCTGTTTTCAGCTTAAGAGTGTTTGGGTCAGAGTGGTAGATTGGCTGTGGTAGCAACTTCTTAAAGTGTTCTGTGAGGTTTCAGGTGCTTTTCAGTACGTTGGAAATTGTGAAATGCCGTTCTAAAGCTTTTCATGGAGATGATATTCCTGTAGCTGGTGGCCTTCTATTAAACTCAGCAGATAGAGAGACTTTGGGGCTTTTGTTTGTGAGGTTGTTATTCAGGGATGGATATTCTAGTGTGATTATAACTGCAGAGATGCTTCTGACACACATATCCAAGCTCAGAGTTGGGGGAAGATTCTCAAATTATTCTTATTTAATAGATGGAAATGAAGGCATAGGAATATAATTTAGTATTATTCTTGGAAGTTGCTCTTACTGAACAGAAAGAATCCTAAGAGAAGTCCCCTACCAAATGAGAAGCAGAAATCCCTGTCCTGCTTTCAGGAGTGGGTGAATGTGTGTCTGCCTGATACACTTGTGTTCAGCCAGATGTTTGTTGTTCAAGCTCAGGGTCTGTGAAACACAACAGTTTGTTCTCACTGCTCTTTTCCCAATGTGCCAAAAGGGCTCCTCTCGAAATACCAGCCCTTCCAAGTGATGTGCCTGGGCAGCACTGGAGTATGTTTATTCTGATTTAGCAGGTATGTGAGGCAGCAGCAGAGCAGTGAAGAGCTCTACAAGGAGCTGAAGTATTGTACAGGGAGGAGATGGGGTGACCTCAGCTTCACAGTTCACCTGTGCACCATCCTGAGCACAACATTGTCCTTTCAGGCTTCCTAGAAGACCTATTGGGCCCCATCAGATGGGAGGGCCTGGTTTTTGTGGCTGGTACTCTGCCCCCTGGGACAACTGCCCAAATTCTTCCCTGCTTTGTTAACGGCCAGTGTCTCCTGTCAGTTCATCTCTCATCCTCCAGCCTAAGATTTTTGGTGGGGGTGTAGAAAGGAGAGGGGAAAGACCATGTAAAACACTCACTGCATGAATTGAAAGCTTTAAAACTAATAATGATCCTGTCCCTGTGATATCTGGTACCTAAACAAGGTGCACACAGACCATGAAAGGTGGCTGTAAAATATCTCAGTCTGGGCTTTGGTTTGAGGCAAGTGGGTGCATGAAGAGAACCACAGAAAGTTGTACTTAGTCAGGATAGGTTATATTCTCAAATCATTAACACTGAAGACATTTTGAAGTGTTAGCTTCCAACTTAAGGGAAAGTTTAAGTAAATTGCATGTAAAATATTCCTGTGTTTATTCTACAGTGAAGTGTTGCCTCACTTGACTCTGTAAAAATGCACTTCTTGAAACAGAAAGCTGAACTGAACTGGTTTCATTTATCATATCTGTGAGAGTGTATCACATTTCTTTTTCTCTTTTCTAGGAGAAAGCAGGAGGAAAGGCCCTGATTGCAGGTTAAATAGAGTGTGTCCTCCAACTGTTGCACCAAATTGTTTCTTATGTGCTTAATGCATTTACTTTGAATCCAAGGCCTGGAGGTTTAACTCTGTCTGCCTTGAAATGAAAGTACACTTGGGTGATGAAGGAGGCATTTGCCTTCAGGTTGGGAAAAATTTCAGCTCACGTCATCTCGGCACGATCAGAGCTCGTGTGTTCTGCTGACCTGGGGACGTGCAGCAACAGGCAAGAGGCAGCACACACAATAAATCCATTCTCTGGCTTTGGAGAATGTGGTTGTAACAAGGTGAAAATCCCTCCAACAAGAATAATAAAGATCATCATTATTAAGAAACCAGAGGATAAAAATATTTGGGAGTGTCATTACAGTACTTACAGTACTCAGAGCGTGGGGTGGGTGCAGTGGCATAGGAAGAAATTATTTTTAATCAATACAAAATTAAAGGTCAGTCTTAGGAGTGAGGCTCAGCTGAAGGAAATTATACCATGCTTATATAGGCTTGCAGAGTTTGCACTTCAGTGAGCCAGTGTAAGTCTGAAGAATCAGGCTCTTAAACTGCAGAAACTCTATCTTGTGCAATTATTAAAGCCAGTCAGTAATGTTGACACCCTGGCCCTCTACCTGGCCAGGCTAATTAGCAGAGTAATAACACTGATATTTCCACAGTACAATTGAACTCTTGTAATAATACTTGGGCCTGATGCCATATCAATGTACTGCTCTCATTCTTTTTCTGTTCCTTCCCCTTTCTTTCCTTCCCAGTAGTTTTTAGAAGGACTCTCCATCTCCAGAGGTGCCCAAGGCCAGGTTGGATGGGGCTTGGAGCAACCTGGGTTAGTGGAAGGTGTCCCTGCCCATGGCAGGGGGTGGAACAAGATGAGCTTTAAAGGTCCTTTCCAACCCAAACCAGTCTGTGATTCTGTGATTAGAGTCATAGAATAGAATCATAGAACCATTCAGATTGGAAAAAACCTCTAAGACCATACAGTCTAACCATTAACCCATCACTGCTGTGTTCACCACTCCATGAACACAGCATGAGAACATGTCCATGAGAACATCTGGAGGTGGATGACAACACACGTCTTTCCTTTGGTTAGGGTGAAGGTGATCCTTGACTTTCAGGAATCTGCTGTACCAGCTCCCCAGACTTGTGGGCTCCCACAGATGTATCCTGCACTTCACACGGAAACTTCCCCTGATTTCCCTGTCTCTGGTTTCTGCAGGTGTATGTTGGTGCTTTCCCATGCTGTGTGCACAAGGTGTGTGTAGATCTCTGCTGGGAATTCTGTAGTGAAATGCACTTGTGCCTTCAGAGAAGCTTCTAGAGAGTATCCCTAGCACAGAAGGGGGCAGGAAATGCTGAGGTTTGGAGGGGTGGAGCGAAGAGAGATTCCCTGGTGGAGTTCAGGCACCTGCAGCTGCTTGGCTGCTGCTCCAAAGCCATTGCAGAGTTTGCACAGCCCACAGCAGTGCTGTGTTCCCTCCCTAGCTGGGGCCAGGGGAGGTGGCAGCAGGTTCAGCAGGACCTTTTCTGTTGTAACAAGGAGCTTGGCAGCTCTCAGGCCTCCCATCTGCAGGGCCTGGGGCTCCTCTCCTGGCTCCTCTCCTGGCAGTGTCCTCGCCCAGCAGTTACTTGAAGAGAGCTCCATGTCTCCTGCTAAACTCCCTCTGACCAGGCACTGCAAGACTTGTCCCTCCCAAACAGTGGTTAATCTCTTTAGGCTCTTCTTAAGGGCATGATGTGATAAGAAGTCCTTAAGTCCTTATACCAAACACTTTCAGAGTATGTTTTGGGATTGAGAAGTGCTATTCAGAAAGAATGTAGTTCTCACTGTTGCAACTGAGGAATGACTGCTTGATTCCAGGTATAAGTACACTGACAGGTCTGTATAGTGCCCTCAAGGCATGTATGTTTTTATGCTCAGTGATTAGGAATTGGTCTTTTATTTCTGGGCGCCTCTATAAACGAGAACATACAGTTTGTAACTTCTAAACCTTCCTTAAATGATCTTATCAACAACTTTACAATTAAGAAAACACATGACTTATTTGGTCTGCTCTTTAAAAACTCAGGAGCTGGCCTTTCTATGCAGAGAACAATGGGGATACACTATTTTTGGTGAGAAGGGGAACCCATATGAGGACTGGCTGAGGTTACTTGGCTTCTTCAGTCTGGAGGAGTCTGAGGGGTCTGCAGGATCCTCACGAGGGGGAGCTCCGATCTCTGCTCTCTGTGACCAGAGACAGGACCCAGGAAACAGCTGGAGCTGTGTCATGGAGGTTTAGGTTGGATTTTAGGAAAAGGTTCTTCCCCCAGAGGGTGGTTGGGCACTGCCCAGGCTCCCCAGGGCAGTGGGCACAGCCCCAAGGCTGCCAGAGCTCCAGGAGGGTTTGGACAACACTCTCAGGGACAGGGTGGGATTTTTGGGATGTGTGTGCAGGGCCAGGAGTTGGACTGGAGGATCCTTGTGGTTCCCTTTCAACTCAGGATGTTCTATGACTGCGTGAAATCCATGCAATGGTGTACAACCAAACCCTTCAGCCTTCATACAACTGTACAAAGCCAATAAAGATGGTAGTCCAATGCTTTTTATTGTAAAATAAATACTTTTACAGTTTGTTCTTTGTATGGGGAAAACTGACAGTGAAACAGCACCAGTGGGAGCCTGAATAGTGAAGAAATGATGACTCAACAGAAAATTTCTCAATGTGCAACAAATGAGAACAATAATGTTGATCCTTTCTAATCCTGACTTAAAATTTCCATAAGAAGTCATTGTTTGAGGCTGGAAACCCTTTTTTAAACTATTATACTATTGCCTTAGTGAATTCCCCTTGAAAATATCTTTCTATACTGTCACAGTTGAGAGCTCAAGGGGCAGCTGGCAGTTTGTCTGCTCCTTCCTCATCAAGCTCCTCATCTGTCAGCTCCAGAGGTGTGGGACAACGTGGTGCAGAGACATCTCAGCAGGGGAATCTCTGAAAGGCTCAAGGGTTCACAGGTGATGTGCTTTTGCTGCACTGTGTCAGTCCCTGGGGATCTCCAGAGACCTCCCCCAGCTCCATGTCAAAGACAGGGAAAGAAATACCAATTGGATGCTCTACAAATCCTGAGCTGCATCAAAAACAGCGTGGGCAGGTCGAGGGAGGGGATTCTCCAGCTCTACTCCACTCTCCCAGGACACCACCTGCAGAGCTGCCTCCAGATTTGGGATCTCCAACAGCACAGCTCCAGACGTGGAGCTGCTGGAACAGGTCCAGAGGAGGTCGTGGAGATGCTCCAAGAGCTGGAGCCCCTCTGCTCTGGAGCCAGGCTGGGAGAGCTGGGGGGGTTCCCCTGGAGAAGAGAAGGCTCTGGGGAGACCCTCCTGCAGCCTCTCGGTACCTGGAGGTGGCTACAAGAAATCTGCAGAGGGACTGTTTGCAAGGACATGTAGTGACAGAACATGGGGGAATGGCTTCCCACTGCCAGAGGGCAGGGTTAGATGGGATATTGGGAAGGAATTCTTCCCTATGAGAGTGGGGAGGCCCTGGCACAGGTTGCCCAGAGAAGCTGTGGCTGCCCCATCCCTGGAAGTGTCCAAGGCCAGGTTGGACGGGGCTTGGAGCAACCTGGGCTGGTGGAAGATGTCCCATGGCAGGGGTGGAATGAGATGGTTTTTAAGGTCCCTTCCAACCCAAACCATTCTGGGATTCTGTGACAAATATTGCATGTGGGGATTGCCTAGTTAGTGCTTGCAAAGGCCCAGGTGAGCTGAGGTCAGGTGGCAGTAATTTAGCATGAGCTCAAACTCAAGCCTTGCAATACATTTGAGGAGATGAAAAGGGGATAAGTCTTGAATCTTCTGTGGGGAAAAACATTGCAAAGGAGGAGGATCCTGAAGTTTGAGAGTTCAAAAACTCCCTATAGAGGAAACATCCCCACTGTAGCTTAAGACTATTCAGAGAGAAATGCAAGAGTAGCTGTGCAGTGCCCCAATAGTAATTGGGGGGGGAGAACCCAATTGGTAGTTTTGTGGTGAATTTCTATGGAAAATTCATTTATGTACTTTACTGTAGACAATTTTGTCATTAAGATCTGTCTCATCTGCCTTTGCCTGGTTGCACAGTTGGCCTTACAGGGCCGTGTGTGGAGCTCTGTTCTCCCGTGTGCTCAGAGAGAAGTGTTGGCTTCCTCTTTGGATCAGTGCTGTGTGTAGGGAGCTGTGAGAGCATCTGCCAAGCTACAGAGCTCCTCAAATGTCAGCTGGCTTCTTATCTGGCTGGGCTTCAGGCACTCTTGCTTCCAGGGTATATTAATTTCTGAAGTCAGATTTTTGCCCTCTGTTCCGAGGTTCTATCCTTTAGAATTCCTGAACTCTTTCCAAAAATGTCAACCCCACCCCAGACAGATCTATCTGTTAGGTAGGTCTGCCCTTTCTCCATGAGGGCTGTGAAGCCCTGTCGTAAACCAGGAGTGGATTCTGTTTCCTTTGCATTTTGCTCTGAGACTTCACTGTTGAGAACCAGCTCTGTAGGACAGTCCTTTCCTGGACTTTCTCACCAAAGCTGTCAGGCTTGATGGCACTGCAGGTCCCTCATTCTCCAGAGACCCAAGACACTCAGCTTTTTGCAGGTGCAATAGGTTGTCTAAGTTTATATTAAATAGCTGTCTTTGAAAGATGTCTGAACTCTGCACTCTAGGAGTCCATTTCAAATAAACCAGCATATCCCCCCCAAATTCTGACCTTTTCCTGGTGCTCAGGTCATCAGTGGTGCTGTGTCTGTTCTCTGCTGGGAAGAATTGGGTTGGTTTCAGTAGGATATGCTTCAGCTGAAGGAAATCTTTGAGGAGAGCTGTGTACAGTTAACTTTGGTTAGACATGTAAAAATAAAAATATCCTTCTGGTTTGCATTCCCTAGGACTGTATAAGGGACCTACATCAAAGGAGCAGACCAATACCTTTCATATGCTCCAATAAAGGTATAAAACGAGTGTTTTCTGCTGCTAACAAGAATTACCTGATGCAGGGCTTTCTTTTTCAGACATTTCTTACTTCTGTAACCTATTGAAAAATCTTTAAAGTACCCCCTATTATTTTTTCTTCCGTTCACCCTCACAGGGAGCTCCCTCACCCAGTAGTTGTTCTTGGTCCCATGTGATGTAGCAGCATCCTTGTGGCACATCCCTGCTGAGGGGCCACATTTCCTGGAAGTAACACTACTGCAGGGCATGGAAATAACAACAGCTATCTGTAAAATTTGGGTTGAAAAATAAAGCTCATAAACGTGGAAGCTTTCTATTACCTTTGAGTAGTAAAAGTACATCAGGTAGAATGTGAGGTATAAAGCCTGTTCCTATAAAATAGTCTTCTGTATTTCTACAGAGTTTTCGGGCACTGTAAAGATTAATGATATAACTCTGTCTTCTGGGTTAGAAACCATAAATGAGCTGAAGAAATAAATAACAGAGTTACAGACAAAGTGTGGGTTTTGGTGACCTGTCTCTGGTTCCACTCAGATACCCCAATGTGCTCGTTCATGGAATCTGTAGTGATTATTCTGCCAGCCTTTGACATAGTAAGTGTTTCTTGTCATGGAGAAAATGATGCTCTGCCCCCATTTTAGCCAAATACAAACAGTTGCCAGCAGGTGGCATGCAAAGGGTGCTGTTTCCCAGGGCTTTTTGATTCGGTGGGGTTTCCCCTTAAAAGTAAAATAAAATAGAAATAGGATCCAAAGAGATGGTGAAGCGAGAAATGCCCTCTTGGCCGAAGGACCGGTGATTGCTGCTTCTCTGGGAATAAGAAAAACAGGCTTCCCTTCTTTCTCCCTCCAAAGCAGCTGAGTTTTGTGGTTTGGGGTGTGAGGGCAGAGCTCTGGAGCCCCTGATGTGTGTCTGGGAGGTGCTGGCCCTGCCTGCTCCGGGTTCTGCGTGACGGCCGCCGGCACCGTCAGAGAAGAGACGACACTTTGTTTTGTGGTGCCACTCCAAATTTTTCTGTGACAACAGGTCAACAGGCTGGCCTGCTGCCATTGGGATACTGTGTGGGGATGAAAGAAATACTATTTTTTGTTTGTGGCCTTATTACAAATGTCTGGGTTTAAGAAACTTCTGCTTCTCCCACATTAGCGCTCTAGACAAATCTTGAACCACCTTTGTGGCGAGGCCTAACAAACGCTGTCACTTTGACCTAATCCACTTTTCTGCACAGCTGTGCTAAAGTCACCTTTAGTTTTATCACATTTTAATGCAAACAAGGCCGGAAGGGTGCTTGTTTGGATTGAAGAAGCTGTGACAATTCATCTGAATGGGAACTTCAGTAACTGGGAAGAAAAATGTGACAGGGAGCTTTATCACTGCATTGTACACAACAATCTGAAAATTATTGCTTCTTTAGGGGCCTATTCTCTTCTTGAGGCCTAGCACAGTCTATGCTAAGCAGCTAGACAGAGCTCTGAATGGTTTGCCAGTCCTAAAGACAGATTTTAATTCTATTGTTTGTGGGTATCCCTGACTTTCCTAAGAGGATTCAAAGACAGGCTGCAGAACAAGGCAGCTGACATCAGACTTTGGCCAATCTTTAAAATTCAAACAGCAAAGGAGGCTTTCCCTGGTACTCCAAAATTAGTCAAACTCTGGGGATGTTTGCTTTCCAAATTTGTCGAGTTTGTTCAAAACTAAACGAACTTGCAAAACGTGCTTTTTTAAGCCTTTTGAAAAAAGTTTGCTTAACCACTAATTTCCTGTAACAGTGAGAATAAAGCAGGGAGGAAAGATCCTTTTTTCTTTTTAAAACCTGGAAATTGCCACAGTAAGAGGAGCTTTTCAGAAATTATATATATATATATATGTTTACAAAACAAGGGCAAATATTTACATAGGCACAGGTCATGTTTGAACTAATTTCTTTTTAATACTTCAAGTAAATTCCAAGTGAAACTGGACAAGTGCTGAAATGTTGAAAAGCTTTATTACAGATTTCGATAAAGCTGATGCAAACTGAATATTTAAAGTATTTGCAGAACAGCATTGAATGAATCCTTCTTGAGGCTACTGAGGAAGGTACCCAGAAAATAAGGGATTCAGTCTCCTAGGAAACAGCCAACTGAGGCTCAGTGGGAGCAGGGAAGCTGGCTGGCTCTGCTATCCCAGAGTTGGGAGCTGGACTGGCAAAGCAGAGCACATTGTGAGAATCCTACTGCAGCCTCTCCCAGAACTCACAGGCCTGCCAATCCTCAAATTAAATAAATAATATAATTGATATAATAAATAAATAATAATAATTTAATAATTATTCAATTAAATCTGTCCAGGACCTGCACATCTTCAGCTAGTTGTGGGAAATGTTTTATACAGCTATTAAAATACTACTTTGGCACAAATATTAGCAAGATCATTGTACTTACCTTATAGTAACTTCTCACAGATAGAAACACACGGGGGATGCTTTGTAACAGTGTGGAGAAATACCTGGAGCTGAGTCACACCTGCCTCTTAATTCAAGCACATGCAAGTAGACAGGAGGTCAAGGACCAAAAAGTCCACTCTCCCCATGACAGCTCAGCACTTGCTGTGGAAAACTGACTGTAAGATCAGATTTGTTCAGTCTCTTTTCTCCTCTGAGATTGCAAACCTTGGGGAATAGTGGTGGTACCAAAACCCAAAAAGAGTTTGGGTAATTCTGCTGTCAAACTGAAAGGGTGGCATCTGCACAGGCTGGTTTTGGTGACCACATCTGCTTGGAAATAAATAAACCTATCAGATTATGTCACTTGTCTTTAAAGAGAATCTACAGATTTATTATGTAGTGGCTGGCAAATATCTCACTGTGAAAAGGTGATTTTTTTTTTTATTTTTAAGGGAATATGTATTTTGAACTTTTACAGTCTTTAACAACAGCAGCACTTGACAACACCATGATTGCCCTGATTGTTTTCAGGTCCATTCTGGGCTGCACAAGAGGCAGACCTTGGAAGGCAGCTCCTGCTCTCACTGGGAACTACAGAGTGAAACCCAGCAGCCTCCACAGGACCTGTGGATCTCCAGAAATTTGGATACAGGCTGGTTGTGGCAACAGAAGCCACACAGAAGACTTTGGTTCAGGTCCTGGTGGTCTCTCCATCATTTTTATCAGAGGAAAAATTGTCTCTAAAGAGGCTCTCAAGCATCCCAGTCAAAGAACAACTTGGCTGTATGGAAACACCCTTCACCCAGGAGACAACAGGATGGAATTGAACTGCAACTTGTTTGATGTGGGGAAGAACAAACACTTCTTTGACCTCTTTAATTTCTCAAGCTGAAGCTGTTTCCCAATAAGAGTTAAGGAGTGTGTGACGATCCAAAGGAACGTGGGTTTGCACTGACGTTTTAGCTCTTCTAGCTAAAATCAGCACTCTTCCCAGCCAACATGGGTAATGAGAAATAGGTTTGATTGTGGTGTCCCTTACTGAGTAGCTACTTTTTGGGTCTCCTACACCAGACAAAATGTACTGTCATGTGCAGGTGGGAACAAGGTAGAGGAGTATCTACATCTGTTGTGTAGGGGAATACACAGGGATGTTTGGTAACAAGTGCCACTGTGGCAGCTTAAAGCTGCACTAAGTTAACACTAAGTACCAACCAAAACAATTTGGGGCATTCTGAATGATCTATCTCATCTGGCTAAAACTTTAACTTGTCCCTCTCAGTGAGGCAGAAGCTACTGCAGTAGATCTGACCCATTGGAGACTCTAAATGTTGGACTAGTCCTACCTGCATCTAAGTGTCTAAAAGCCAAGGGTCCAACACTAACAGCTCAGTTGGTCAGAGCATGGTGCTGATAACACCAGGGTTGTGATTTTGATCCCTGTATGGACCGTTCACTTAAGAGTTGGGCTCAATGATCCTTGTGGGTCCCTTCCAACTCAGAATATTCAGTGATTCTGTTTATCATATGAGCTTGAGGGAACACCGGGGTGTTACTGGAGACAGGAGCTGAGCCCATTGAGCAGCCCAGGGCTGCTGTGCCATGGACAGCTCCTCACCAGGCTCCCGACTCCAGTCAGCAAGGATTGACCTCTGGAAGCCCCTCCTGCAGCAGGAGGGGCCAGGACCTCTGAACTGCCACCCCTGGTGTCACTGGCACCCTGGCTGGAGCTTGTGACACAGCCTTGCATTGGAACTGCACCCTTTCTGCCTGGCTCTGGGGAGTTTGGCTCAGACACTCAGCATGTTTGCCAAAGGATCCTGCCATCCTGCAGAGGTTGCCTCTTTTCCATGCACTTAATCTGTATGTTAAACTGCAAGGCTGTTCTCAACATATTTGAAAAGCAATTAGGATTCTCTCTAATTGTTATGGCTTCTGTGCCAAGACTTGTCTGCTGTGTTGCAACTGCTGCTTCAAAAATGCCTTTCAATTCTTGCCATTGTATCCTTTGCATCTTCTGACCACTTTCCCTATTATTTGCTCATTACCTTTCTGACACAACACAACCTTAACTTTCCACCTCTTCCAAAAGAAAAGCCCTACTTACACTGTTCACTAATTACTTGCAGGTTTGCTCAGGTATTTACTCAGTCACAAACATGAAGGGGAAATGGAAGACTGGGAACCTGCAGAACCCTATCTCCTTATACAGGAATTTCGGGTTGTTCTCACCTTAGCACTGCCATCCATTTATAACCAGGCACTTTGCAGGGGAAGGGGAAAAAAAAAGATCCTTTTCTTCCTCCTTCCATGCCTGCCTGCCTCGTGCTGGCAGTAATTATGTTGAGTGAGTTGGTAAATTCTTAAGCTTAGGTCTGCTCCTGCCCTCAGTGAAACTCTAATGGATCTGGTTTTGCCCACAAGAGCTCTACACTCAAACCACTGTCATGGACCCCAGCGCAAGATAATTAACCACAAAGTGAGTTATTTGTCCCAGGCTGAAAACATAAGGAAAATCAAGGTCAGATACCCTGTTGCAGGAGACAAGGAGGAGTCTTGTGTATGGGAGTCCATATTAGGCTTCCCACTCTCTTTCAGGCTGCAGTTTTTAATGTTTAATAGAATTATATCTTGAAAAAGAGTGTTTTAAATCTGTTATTATGAAGTAATGAGTGAGCTTCATGCTAATTTTTAATCCACTAGTTTTTAAAAAATTTCTTAGAGCCCACTGAAGCTGGGCTGCAGAAAATGAAAGAAGAAAATGCTTCAAATTCATTATTCAATAGCTTTCCAGCAACTGGGAATTATTCCCAGAATTCTAGGGATGTAGAGGGAATTTCTGGGAAATCTCGAAGTTTATGGCAATCAACTTTGAAGGACTAGATCTATGGGCAGTGCCAGAGCTGCTGTTTTAGAAGGTCTGTCTTTGATTTCTTGTAGATGTTGTTGTGAGTTTGGGCCGAAAGCAGGATAACAGAAGTCATGTCCAGTGAGATTTGAGATTTGAGATAGACCAGATGAAAGAAGTATCTGAATATGTTGTATCAACAAAAAAAAAAATCCATTTAATTAGAGGTCATAATCTTTTTATTTGTGTTTTGTTAGGGATTATGTTTCAGATTCCATTGATTTAATATTATCAAAGATAAGAAATAGCCACAATCTACATAGTTGCAATCTAATATCACATCATTTTCCAAACTGTTAGTCCTGTCTATAGGTCAGGTCATACTAATGAAGACAAGTGATGGGATCTAAAGCTCCCACTGGAATACCAGGAGCAATTACCTTGCTTGGAGTCAGGCACTTAATTTTCTGTTTAGAGGCTGAAATACTCTCTGAGTCCAATTCCCTGTGCAATTACAAATCCATGTCCCAGAAACTCATCTTCCAAGGGTGGAAGAACATTATCAGTAGGTCCTGTCAGAAAAGAGTGTGTCAGCCACTCCTGTTTTAACAAAGAAAAGTTCAAAAGTGGAGAAGAGGACAGATTGGAGGACTTGGAGGACTGGACCAACACTGATCCTTGAAACACCTCTGTAGTGCTGACAAAGAAATCAACTCTCAGGACTGAGGTAGAGTTTGGCTTCATTGGCCGTGGCTGGAGAGGAGCATGAAAGGAAATTTGGAATTTTTGGCCATCTCTCTCCAGTAGCTGCAGTTGATACAACACCTATAGATACTTCTCTTGTCTGATCACCCTCAAATCTCAAATCTCACTGGACATGAATTCTGTTATCCTGCTTTCGGCCCAAACTCACAGCCTCACCTACAAGGAATCAAAGAAAGACCTTCTAGAACAGCAGCTCCAGCACTGCTCAGAGATCTAGTCCTTCAAAACTGATTGTCATAAACTGTGAGATTTGCCAGAAATTCCCTCTACATCCCTAGAATTCTGGGAATGATTCCCAACTGCTGGAAAGCTATTGAATAATGAATTGGAAGCATTTTCTTCATTCATTTCCTGCAGCCCAGTTCAGTCTCAGAAGAACTGCAGAGCTTGTCCTCTTTGGGACCAGTCACCAACCCCAGAGGCTTCTTATCTGAAACACATGATTTAAAGCAGTTTTTGCTTGAAGGAGTCAATAAACCCACATGGTGATATCCCTGCTTACTCAGAGCTGTCAATTATCTTCTGCCTTGGGAAACACAGCTCTGCAGTTTCTGGTTCTTTCTGGGTTTGTCCCTCACACTTGGTGACTTTAGAAGTTATTGGTGGAACCTTTGCTCCTCAGAGTGGAGATGGGGATGGTGGGAATCCCCCCAAATTAACAGACAGGGCAGTAAGAGGAATGAACATCTTCTGGGTCATTAATATATCGTGTACAAACTCAGCAAGGACTGTGGTGAGTGGCAGCCAATCCCTCAGGGGTCCAGTCAAAACCTCTCACGTCGTAGGTCTTGGATGCTTTTACCAGGTAAAGGTGCCATGACCAAAATGAAGCAACCTGAACATAATAAAGTGAGCTAAGGAATATAACAGAACTGTAGATTAGGACAGGTTAAGAGGGAAAGAAAGAGTTTAATTTGGATTACAGACCTTCAACTTCCTTCCTTCCCAGCAGAGGAGGAACACAGGCAATTGCTTGGTTTGTGATCACACTTCTCTGGCTGTTATGGAATTGCTCTGCTCTGAGTTTTATGCCCTTGCCTTTTCTTTTCTCACAGCCCATCTCACTGATTCTTCTTGATCTCCAGCATCTCCTTCCCTCCCTGCTGTACTGACCAGAGCTGCCACTCACTTTGCTGATTGCTTCCTTTCCTCTGTCCAAGGTAGGCACGTTTTCTTCCTCCTTCAACTTTCCCAGTTGTCTGCTGAGCACTCCCACCCCCAGCCAGATCCTGTCCCTCACTCACAAACTATTAATCTCTTATTAATCTCTATTAATCTCTTATTAATTTCCCCCACCCAGGATGCAACATTATGAGTGGCTTATGTGTTATCCCTCACTTTTCACTGTCTGGAATTCCCTAGTTATTTTATATTCTACAGAACTCCAAATGAATCAGCTGATTCTATCTCTTCCTGCCCACTTTTGCACTGAGTCCATGAGCAAAACCAATTTCCATTAAATAAATGATGTAATTTAGTTATTACCAAAAAGATGGCAGTCACAAAAATTTGATGCAAGTCAGATGCAAAGTCTTTTGATGCAAACTTAGATGCAAGTCACAGAGGAATAAATACAAACATTCACACTGGTTTGGGTTTGTTGGCTGGGTTTTTTTATTTGCTTAATACTTTTTGGCATGGTTAAACCTTTTTACTTTCTAAGGCCAGGCTGGATGGGGCTTGCAGCAACCTGGTCTAGTGGAAGGTTCTACCCAAATTTATATTGCCCTGCTCCCCCTCTCCTTGTCACAGCAGGAACACACACTTTTCTCTGTCATTGTAAAGCAACCTACCTTTGTCTTCCTCTTGATGTGAAGTGCTCCAGCATTTTTCTCCAGTGCTTCCAGTTCAAGTTAGTAATGAAACAAGTGAAGTGATCAACAAAACTCCTTATTTTTCTGGCCCAGCATCACTGCTGCTTTCCAGCCTCAACCTAACTGTTTCTTCAGTAAGCCCCTCTGCACATGAATGCTCTTGATTTGGGAAACACGTTCCATCACAAGCACCACACCTTGTCTTCTTCTGGGATCCTCTTTCCAGCCTTTCTACAGAGAGCTCCATGATAAAATGCCAGTTTGAACATGCTGGCAGGCAGCTGTCTAAGAGCTCTTAATCATAAATGTGGCATAAACATATTCAATACACTCCTTCCATGCACTCACACCTGACTGGGAGGTTTTAAACTGTCCTGAGAGAAAACTATGGCCATGTGATTAGAAAAATGGGGCTGGTTCTAATATACATAAAAGCCTGTTGGCTTATTCTATGGAGTTTTATCATGAGAAATATTTCACAACATACAAGCTGATGGAAATAGATCCTTTAGTCCACTTCACCTTTAGCTTTAGTGCAGTTTGGGGCCCCAGTGCAAGTCTGTCAGCTGTAGGATCTCTTACTAATGAAACGTTTTCTGCACGTGCAATGAATTGCTCCCCAGAGAGTTAAGAAATAAACTCAGTAGCTGTTGGACTGTAGGATGTTCTCTGCTCATCTCTCATGTAACTGCAAAGTTCAGGGGAAAAAAGGAATGAACCTGTGACTGTGCACATTGCCTTGATTCCACATTTGACCTTCCCAGATGAAAGCAGGAAGCTGGGGTGGTCCGGATATTATTAGTGACAAATATTGCCCTGGGACCAGTCCTGGCAGGTAGTTCAGTGGGAATCCAGGAGCATTTTGGAAATATCTTTGCAGAAGTATTTGGAAACTAAACTCTTTCCTAAATTGGACAAGGGTCCTTGTGGGGAAGTTTCTCTATTCCCTGATGTTGTTATAGAGCTCTGGTGCTGTTATAGACTCACTTATTCAACTCTGTGTGCTTAAGTAGGAAATAAGTAGCATGTTTTTCCCACAGTTTGGACGTTTAGTTCCATCTAGTAATCCTTACTTTTACATCATTGACTCATGGCCAGGAGTCCACGAGCAAAAACCATTTCCATTCAATAAATGAGGTAATTTAGTTATCATCAAAAAAATGACAGTCACAAAAAAATTATGCAAGTTAGAGGCAAAGGTTTTTGATAACTCAAAGGCAAGTCACAGAGGCATAAATACAAACATTCCCACTGTTCTGTGTTTGGTTGGTTGGTTTTTTGTTTCATTTGCTTAATACTTTTTGGCATGGTTAAACCTTCCTACCTTCTAAGACCAGGCTGGATGGGGCTTGGAGCAACCTGGTCTAGTGGAAGGGGGAATGGATAGTGGCAGAGGGGTGGAATAAGATGAGCTGTAAGGTCCCTCCAACCCAAAGCATTCTGGGATTCTGGGATTCTACCATTAGTTGGACATAGTTAAACCATAGCTGAAGTGACCTGTTATACGATGTGCTGACAGGGTTAGCTTTTAAAACCCTGGGTTTAGTGATTTAACAGGAGTTTTAATAGATATACAACAGTTCAGTCTTGGAAGGTGCTCAGCTGTTCTTCAATTATCTGGTGATTTAGTGTTTTAAAGTACAGTTGTGATACATGGGTTTCATTTTAAATTTAAAAAACAAAGGAGAGCATTTCCGTTACTTTTCTAATTTGACATTTTTGCCACCTTTAAAATTAATTTCAAATTTCAAATAAATTCAGATGTTTCAGTCTTTACATCATTTCATTAAGTGATGTTTTCTCCATGTACTAAGAAGTTGGAATGAAGCCGTTTTGCTGAGGATCTTCTTTCTTAATAGGAGCCATACTGTCCATTACAACGAGCCATTAGATTTGTGTCTCAAATGAAAGATTATTTTAGAGCTAATTTTTCTATATAAAATACAGAAAATAAATGGAAAATTAGTCTAAATGGGGCATGGAGAATGGGACAATCTTCATCTCTTCTGGCCTTCTTGGGCTGAAATGCTGTAGCTACACTGTCTATGCCAAGAGGGCAAGTGGGGCTTGTTGTATCAACCTGTTCTTCCTTCGGCATGTTCTTTTTATCGTGAACTTGGGAAGGCTCAGAGTGGAGCAATAGCTGGGTGATGGGGGTCTTGTCCGAGGCTTGTTGAGGGGTTTTATTCCCTGGGATCTGCCTGTCTCCGAGCTGCACACTTGTGTGGTGGTTGCACAGCGTAACCGGAGCTGGATATTGTGGAGCCCGCGATTCCTGATCGCTGCGATCGCACAAGTATCAGCTGACGGGCCTGTGGCACGTTTTATTTCAAAGAAGTAGCGGTAACAATGGCTCACAGTAATAACAGTAATGCTGCTGCCCCCGGGGGAGAGGCACAGAATGCTATCTCGCCACATGATCTCATTTCTTTTAAGCTTTGCACTAACCGCTGACATATCGCATAAATGCCTCCTTTATTACCTGCCAGTGATTGTCTTCTGTGTTGGGAACAGCCCCCGGAACCCACGTCCACATGCCAGCAAAGTGCTTCGCTTACTGCCTGTGAATTTGTCTCTGTCTGGCGCTCGGGAGGCCCCTCCATCCCCTCCCTACACCTGAGCATCCTGAGGGCCGGGCAGCCTCGGTTACCGCGCTCTGAAAGCCCTTTGTTCAGGTGCCTCCGTGGCGCTGGGGCCGGAGCTGGCACGACCAAGGGCTATGTTTCTGTATTTGCCAAGTCAGTAATTTGCCGTTTTAGCGAGGGGTTGGGTTTTTTAAGTTGTGTCCAGCTAGTAATGCAGCCTGGCCACACATCCCTGCAAGGATTCTGGTTCTTATCTTTTCGGTTGCTTTCAGACAAAAGCAACATTCAGTCACATCACTTCCCTTATCAGCTTGCTAGCAGATAAAATAGTTATTTTTCAAATTGCCTCTCTCTTTCCAGTTTTAAATAGACCTATATAGATACTTTTCAGTCATTTTAGTCTGCAGTATACTTGTTTCACATAAACAAGAATACACATTTTGTTTTATACGACTGTTCATTCCAACCCCATTGCCATTCAGACAAAGCACATTCTCTGTATATCATTATATTGTGCTTTAATCCGTTCTGTCCAGCCTTGCTTAAATTAAATAAAGGGGAGAAAGTAGCACACGGGTCAGAGTGACTATTTTTCCCCAGCAGTAGATTGAAGTCTACTGCACACACACCTGCTCAGGCTGGCATCAAGTTGGTAGATGGTACCTTTTAGCTTTAGGATTTTTTTCCCTTATTTTTCTGCAATGTCTTGTTTTGAAAAGGCTGGTAATTATTAGGTACACTGAGTACGCAAAGGACTAAGCTCTTCAATAAACTTGTGCTTTGCAGATAAATAATTTGATCTGTGGCAATAAATAAAGCAATGGTAATAGCAAAGTGCTGTGTCTGGGAGCTGTTCCTGTGTGCTGCACTCTGGGCCATGCAGTTCTCCAGCTTCCTCCCTAAAACCACTCCTCCAGATCTTTAAAGACCATAGAATCAGAGAATCCCAGAATAGTTTGGGGTGGAAGGGACCTTAAAGCTCATCTCATTCCACACCCTGCCATGGGACACCTTCCACTAGCCCAGGTTGCTCCAAGCCCCATCCAACCTGGCCTTGGACACTTCCAGGGATGGGGCAGCCACAGTTTCTCTGGGCAACCTGTGCCAGGGCCTCCCCACCCTCACAGGGAAGAATTCCTTCCCAATATTTATTCCAACCCTCCCCTCTGTTAGTTTGAAACCATTCCCCTTTGTCCTATCACCATCTGCCTGTATAAAAAGCCCCTCTTCCTCCTTAAGGGGGGGCTTATATAGAAGGCTGTAAAGAAGTCTCCTCAAAGCCTTCTCTTCTCCAGGCTGAACATTCCCAGCTCTACAAGTCCTTCTCTCTGTTCATGCTCTTCCAGCCAAGCCTGGACTCAGATTTTCCAGAGCCCTTGGAGCAGCTTTCCAGGCTCCTAAGAGAGAAGTTGATCACTCACCACAGTGCCTTAATTTTGAATTCCATGGGGCTCCTACCAGCTTTGCCTCCTGTGCCCCACCCATGTGGGACCACATCACTCCCTGTTGGTGGTTCAGGCCCCAGGTCCCCTCAGGTACATGCTCCATGCACAGGCTCTCTGTACCTCTGCTTTGCCAGCAGAGCCCACACATTTGCAAATGTGCCTTATTTCTTCTTGCCGCACACATACACAGTGTCATTCACAAATAGGCCCTTTGCAAGCTGATTGCAAAGTGTTCTGTTAGCAGGGCTGGAGCTCCACAGTCTCTTCTCCAGGTTGTAATTTTGTATGAGCTACTTGGGCTCCAGAGAGCAAACTATGCAACCTAAACAGTGAGGTGCCACTTAGAGAATACTCCGCTTAAATCCTATTTTTTAACATTTTGGGACAAAGCTTTCAAGGAGTTGTTTTTCCTTCATCTCTATATCCATTTTAACTCTCTCCATATAATCTCTTCCTGATGAAATTAGGACCAAAGATGCACTTGTATGCTACAGTTTCAACTGCATAAATATCTCCTTCATTTTGCAGCCACTGCTCAAGCTGTCTAAACAACGGCTCTGAAGGATGGTAACAACTACCATGGAATAGCCCTGGGAAAGTATAATAATGCAAACTTGGAATGGGGGCGAGGGAAATTCTCTTATTTTCTTTTCTTCAGAAGCATGAACTTACTTCCCACTTTTGTTTGCTTTAGTTTGCTGATTTGCCAGGTGCACGGATCCAGTAGGCCAGAGCGCACCCAAGACATTTGCTGGGATGGTTTTCTTTCCTTTTCCATCGCTCTTCAGATCCTGTTGCATAAATTAACACGTCATTTTCCCACATTTGGCAATAGAGGGTTAGTGGTTCAACATGGTCTCGTTCTCTTTTGTGTTGAATCAACAGCAGGTCTCCAGTAGGATGAGTTTCATCAGAGAGTAGCTGTGTCTTCATGTGCTGTGGTGTGTGAAAGCATCTCTGGCTCTCAATCTTTGCTTACAAGGGTGATGGTAGAGAGTTCTGCAGAGAAGTCTGCAGTTTGTACTGTCGTTTGGTAGTTTCATAAACTCTTAAATAAACTGTTTGTATGCTCTTAGCAAATCTCAGTTTTGCACTGAGGAACTAGTAAGCTTTTTATTTGTGAAGAGCAAATACTACAAGTTATCCCCACATTACAGGGATTGTTCTGTCCTCAGTCTGTGCAGAAATAGAGGTGAGCATAAATCATTAAGAAAGGTACCTCCAAAATGAGCATCAGCAGGGCCAGCCATGGCAGGGAAGTTTTGGTTCAGTGATTAAAGAGAGGAGCCAAAAGTCAGGACTTGTGGTGCACTAAACCACAGTTTTATTTTTGGAAAAGAGACTGCAGCTCTCTTTGGTTTATCTAAAATCCTGTTCCTTTGCCCTCTGAAGTGCACATCAGGGGTAGCTGATTTTTATACAGCTGGCTTTCCTTGTTTCAGTCCTTCTTGGTACTTTGCATTTGTAAATGCTGTTAACTGATACAAGTACTGTGAGCAGAACCATTTAAAAGGAGGGCAAAGCACCCCTCTCTTAGCTGAGGAGCTCATTCCTTCCCTGAGCATTGCAAGTGCCTTTGGCTGCCCTGCAGTGGAGGATGAAGAGCTGGAAGATTAGAGTGTCTGTCCCTTTTGCTTTCACAACGAATTTTCATTCAGTAGTGCTAAAGCTGGTGGACAGATGGCTTCAAAAAGCCCTTTAACTAATACGTGTTGCCAGCCCTACATCCTCTCCTCTGTTAAACATTTCATTCATTATGCAGCTTCAAGAAACGGTGAGAGCCAACTCTTTCTGCCAGTGTCACCCCTGCACAGAACTCCCCCTTCTTTCCAAAGAGCTGTCAAGAGGCATTTTTCTTCAAAAGGGGTAGAATCTAAGTCTTGCTACAATCAGCTTCTGAAGAGGAAGGCCCTTGCATTCAGCCAGAGCACCAGCAATTGCTGGCATGGAATTAAAAAGGGGAAGAAATAAGAGGAGGGAAAATCTCAAAGGGTGTCAGGGGGTTATTTGCCTCAAACAGCTTCGTTAGATGGAGTGTGGTGTACAGACTTTGTTTTACAGATCCAGCTCAGTGGGCACAAAGACAGAGCCTTGGATGCCGTGTGGGTTCCCAACAAGGGAAAAGAGAAATGAAAATAACGCTGCAGCTTTTCCTTTCTACGAGAGCTTCTTAACGGCTCTGAGTAATCAGAGGCTGCAGAGCAAAAGTGGCTATTTTTTGTTACAAGTCCCATTTTAATTCAGCCCAAAGTCACCTGTTGAGAGAAGAGGAAAAACAACCAAGTGTTGGTTCTGCTTCTGTGAAGTGTCAGAACTGCTTCCCTTAAAAATGCAAGGAATGAGAGCTCCTCTGGGGCTGGTGATGCTGGCAGGCAGCTCGGCAGTGGGACTGAGGGCAGGGCTGGGCTCCACCTCACCTCACCTGTGCCCTGCTGTGGGGCTTTCTGGATGCTCTAAATAGCTCAGGTGTACCTGTCTTATATTTCACTTGACTGTAAAGTATTCGGGGAAACTGATTGAAGCTGAAGTGCCAAAAGATTTTTGTGGTTTGTTTACCTGGGAATGACCAGGTGGTGAGGAAAACACAGGGGCAGGGGAGGGACCAGGTTCATGGGAGACTCACCGTGTCCACCCAGGCTGTGTGCTGTCCCACTTAGGGAAGGAAAAATCCTTGGGTTTACCCCCAGAAGGAATGAGAAATGTATTTCCTTTCATCTACTCCTTCTCCTTTCCCAAACACCTGGAAGGCTTGGGGGGAAAGTTTGGACTTTCTTCATAACACAGTGGCACCACTTCTAACTGGCATAGAAGCAGCTGGGCAGGGAAGGAATAAACATACTCACAGTTCTGAAATTTTTGTGTTTGATCTGTTTGCAGTTAATTTTTCTGTTAGATATAAAACATTTTTAGAGTAACTTCAGCCATTCGGAGTAAATGGAAGCTGAGGCAGGAAGAGGAAGTACATTTCTCATTTCAAAGCACACCTCAAACTCCTTTGAACGGAAGGAATTTAAAGCATCCTTGTTTTCTGGCTGCCTAGCATGAGGAGAAAGGATAGGAATTTTCCCCAATCATAATAAGATTTCCTTAAGTTGCAAGAATTTTTTCAAGTGTTTACAAATCCAAGTCAGTCAACAACTGCTCACATGAAGAGCTCTAATCAGTTTTATAAAACTGTTTGATATCCAGTTTGGTATCACTGGTGTGCAGATTGTGAATACATGTGAAAAGTAGCTCAGCAGATTCATTTTGACTCCAGTCATGACTTACAATTAAAGTTAACAAAATTTTGACACGTGGGACTCTGCAGACAGCATGAATGTGTTTTCTGTGGGACTTTTGCTTTGCCTGGTGTGAGCACTTCCCTTCCTCTAGTAATCAGCATTCAGTCCTCCAGCACTAAATTCATATTTCTGTGGGTTTCAGGAAAAGTAAAACTTAAGTCTAAGGTTTCATACAACAGTCATTTTAGAAGAGATGTGTGTATATATATGTATTTATATATATATATATATATGTATTTATATATATATATATATTCACTGACAAAATAAATTTATCCATACTACATGGATGTTTTAATGGACATGTGCAAAATCTGACCAAACCCTTGTCCCAGACAGAATGGACCTTGATTAGTGTTTCTCTTCTCCAGGAAATAAACAGCCAAACTACCCAAACAACTTGTTCATTGTGAAGAAGTGCAAACCTGGTCAGAAGTTCTGATCAAGCAACCCATGAACATCAATGACAATAAGAGCAGGTCAGAATACAGCAGTTGAGTGGATCAGTCTCCAAAGAGGTGTTCTCTGCCCAATTCTTTAAGTAGGGAATTTGGGGATGACTCTGGGGGGCAAAGATGCCAGGAAAGAAGTCTCAGAGGGAAGCCAGAAAGGAGGGAGAACTTGAGGTACTCTGTGGGGACTGCAACATCTTGCACTGCAATTTGGGGTGATCTTTCCAGCTCCAGAACAGGGAGAACTTGGGGTGACCCACAGCCCTGCATCAGGGGTGCTGTTACCACTTACTGACCTGACAGCTGAAGGACATTGCCTTTCCCATGGGAAAGAGAGGAGTATAATTCAGAAAATTCCAATCTGTGATTACAGTGTTTTGGTATCCAAACCTATTTAGTCTTAAACAGCAACAAGACAGTGACAAACCAACAGAATAATTCCATGGAGACTGTAAGTAGAACCTCAGCTGCTATTTTGGTTACTGGTCAAAGACTTCAGCAAAACCAGTAAGAATGTGCTGTGGGGAAAACTGGGATACATTTAAGGAATTGGGAAAAAAAGGTAACAACCCATACAACCCATGAAATTTAAGAGAGGCTACTCTGTTTTGTCACGAACTGTGAAGTTTTTTTTCTCTCTGCTGGAACTCCCATTTTCAGTGTGATCTGCGAGGCTGGAATGTGTCCATTCCTCCTGAATCTTCTAAACCATGTTCTGAGCTGCAAAGCGGTTCCAGTCCGGTGTGAGATGGAAAATGGGGAGCAAGGGGAAGGAGGTCCCTGTTGCTGACATGCTGTGGCCTCTGAGATCAAAAGAGGTTTTTAGTGGTTTCACAAGTGACAGAGTGAATGGAGGGATGAGGCAGAGAAGCCATCGAAGGGGCCATTCAAAAGGACCCTGTTCCTGGATTAAATCGCAACAAATGGGAGACAATGAAATGCAAGAAAAGACTGAAATGTTTATATGTTGGAAGATAATCTATTCTGAGCCAAATCCTGCATTTCAAAACACCCTGGCAGAACCTGAATTTACTTTAGTTCCCAACAGCATTAGTCAAGGGCTTTATCTGTGTTTCAAAGCACAGCCTCAGAACCGGTGAAGTTTCAGGGCAGTTGATGGCTGTGACACGACTACCTGTGCCAGTTTGGTCTGCAAAAATTGGGTTGGAAAATTCAAAGGGCTCCTTGTTTGAATATCCTGGCTGCTACACCCAAACTCACGAGCACAGAAAGGAGAATTAATGAAAGTTCTTTAGGCTTCAGTGTGAGACAGTCTCAAATGCATGAGTGTACATCATCCCAGAGCACAGTTCAGATCACTGTTCACTAACTAGAAAACAAGTCTGTGGCACATCTGTATGGCAGGACATACCAGAATTAAGCTGTCTAGTACAAGACTCTCACCAGCAATTACTAAACCATGTTTAGGTGAACACAAGGGTCTTGCAGAATGGAAGTCCTGCACTTGGTCCTGATGTAAAGGTTCTACAAGGCTCTTCAGGCTTAGCCGTGGTAGACAATACTAAGGGTTTTCCCATGCTGCCTTACCTGGAGGTCCATTTCACTGAAGAGAGTATTTTTTTTTTTGTTTTCAGGGAGTGTCTTTCTACTAAAGAATTCTGTAACCTGAAGAAGAAATCTGATGGGAGTAGCTGGTCATGGTTATGCTGTACTTGTCTCCCCTCTCTCCCCATAGATGGACAGTTCTTCATTTTACTTGCCTTAGAGCAAAGTTTTAATTTAAAAACTCAAACACTCACTCAGCAAATCTTATTTGTAATGTTTAATAGCTTAGAGAATGAGAAAATGTGTTCTAAACCATGAATTAATAGGCCCCCCACAAAATGCAAATCCAAGTAATATAATTATCATGTAATGACATTTGGCTGTGTGAATTCAGCTGTCCTGAATAATACATGCCTTGAAACCTCACATTGTAATGTAGTTTTTAACACCATGTGTTTTGTAAGGATCTGGGGTTTGGGGACTTAATTTTTTGTTATTTCTTATTTATTTTTCCACCACTGAATCATTAAATTTAGTGGAGCATCACTTGATGGATGTTGTTCAAACTCGTGTGAGATTTCAGTCAACTGCTTTAATAGCTAATTGTAAGAATGAAGTACAGAGTTATCCCAAATAACCCACAGAAGAAAGGAATAAATGTTTTTCTCTCTTCTGCTGATACAAACACTACTCTTGAAGGAAGAAAATCATCTCATTACATTAGAATCTAATAGGAGGAAGTGCTCAGTGTAATACATTAATGCACGTTATAATAGTTTCTCTTCAAAGCTGAGGAATAATTTAAAGTACAATATACTTATAAATATTCAGTCATTCAGTAAACCTACCAATCTTTGACTTTCTTAGTTAATGCTTTTTAATTGCCAAACCAATAACTGAAGAAGGAGGGCCCCAATCTAATGTAATTACCTCAAAATACTGTGCTGTGCATATCAATCCGAGAAGGTGCTGTTCATACTGAGCCTGCCGTGGAAGGGACATGGAGTGTGTCAAGGAGGAGCTCAAGGTGCTTCAGCACTCGGGAAGGTGGAGATGGGAAGCTGCAGGAGCTGTTGGGCTCTGCCAGGAATTCTGAATGCCAAGGCAAGGGTCTGTAGCTCAAGGACTGCTCCAGAAGAGCACAGGGTTGCAATCCTGCCTGAGGCTGCATAAAATACCCAGGTTGGTGACACGACCTGCACACAGAGCTGAGCAGGGGCCAGCGGGTGGGTCTGGCACTGGATGCAGTTCCTGGGAGCCAGCAGGGATCCCTTTTGGCTGTAGTCCACAGATGAATGGAGTGGCACCTGGCACAGAGCACTTGGGAAGGCTCCCTGATTTTCTTTTGTCCGTTTTTAAGACCTCTCTATCTCACTGGTTGTTGTGTCCTGCTCATCACCTTTAGCAGCTGGGAGAAAAGGGAAAGTGAGTTTGACAACTCATTCCCAGTTCCTGCGCTCACAAACTGCCTCAATCCTGTTCTGTAGCACAGGAGGACCCTCCTCTGGGTCTCACTGGCCCTGTGTTCCCTATTTGCTGGCAGCATAATCTGACTGAGCATATTTAACAGCAGAATGCTTTCCTTAACTATATTGAATTGATGATAAATATTTCCAGGAACTACAAAAAGGAGAAAAATCATCTCCAGAAGAACCACTTGTATAAGTGTGCACATGTAGGGGCTTGGCTGTGTGGGTTTAAATGTTGTTCTAGATATGTCAGGTGCTGGCACCTCCATTATATGCTAGTGCCTAATTTTAGTAATAAAGAGAAGATGATCATAAATCTTATTGAATGCTTTAAAAGATATTTGGATGCTCAGACTTATTATGACATAGTGAAGTTGTGGTTTTTCCTTACCTGAGATGTATAGGAACAATTACACATGTTGTAGAAATTATCTTAATTAATTGTCCCATTTCAGGCAGTATGAAATGCTAATATGTGAAATGACTCAACCCCCATTCATCATTTCATACCATATAAATCCAGTTTATACTGTTCAACAAGATACAAGTCAAACAACAGAACAGAATTTCATCAGTCTAGTCCCTGGCCAAACAAAGACAAATCTTGGTAAATAAAGCAAGCTGGTTAATGATGAACTACTACTAATTAGCATTCTTGAACCAACTGTTGAAGAGTTAGATGAATTAGCAGATCTGGAGCCAACTCAGTAATGACTTTTTCTTTGTGTAACATCAGCTTTTAGAAGACAATAATTGACCCAGCAATGATATATTGGCAGCAAGGAGTAGATTTGCTTTACTGGGTTGAATTTACCTGGTTCTGTATAATCAAGCAGACTCTTCTCTGTGTCTTTAAACAAGGTAAATGGGCTAGAACTGGTTTATCTGGAGAAGGTCTCTGCACCCTTTTCCCTTCGGTTACAGCACACCAGGGTGAAGGGCAGCTCTAAATCATGTGCCATGTTGACCGAACTGCACAAGAACAACCTGTTCCAAAAAAGTTGTTGAAGTGTGGAACTCGCAAGTTTTCCCATTTCTAGACTTCTGCCACCACCCCTATGAACTTACACCCATTGATGGTGTCCTGAGACACTGCTGGAACCTCACAGCTGGGCATGCATCTGATGTAAACTTTATCACTACCTACTGCAGGTCCTGCTGTGCTGCACCACAGAAAAACAGTAACTTCCTGACGTCCAGAGCCGTGGATTCACCTCTGATGTGGAATAGGGTTTCTGTGATGAAGGTGGTACCATTCCTAAAGTACAAGATGAAGGGTGTACAACATACAGGGCTAAATTTCCTACGGCTGCACATCCCTAAAAGATGAATTGTGTAGATCCTGTGTAGATTTTTTGGTAGTTACAGGTAGAAGTAGCTATAAATATGAAGTAAAATTTATGAGTTACTAAATATTTTGTTCAGGTATTGAATGTCCCTCTGAAAAGCAGAAAAATCTGTATAACTCTATTTTGACTTTTCACAGAATCCCAGAATGTGCTGAGTTGGAAGGGACCCACAAGGATCATCCAGTCCAACCCTGGCCCTGCACAGACCCATCCCCAGGAGTCACCCCCTGTGCCCCAGAGGATCAGCCAAACCCTCCTGGAGCTCTGGCAGCCTTGGGGCTGTGCCCACTGCCCTGGGGAGCCTGGGCAGTGCCCAACCAGCCTCTGGGGGAAGAACCTTTTGCTGAGATCCAACCTGAGCCTGCCCTGACACAGCTCCAGCCATTCCCTGGCTGCTGTCCCTGGTCCCCCCGGAGCAGAGCTCAGTCCCTGCCCCTCCTCTGCCCCTGCCCAGGCAGTTGGAACTGCACTGAGGTCTCCCCTCAGTCTCCTCTGCTCCAGCTGAACACACCAAGTGCCCTCAGTGTCCTCCCACGGCTTCAAATCAAGGCCCTTCCCCATCTTCACTGCCCTCCTTTGGACACTCTCTAACACAATGAGCTTCCTGCTCCTGCTTCCTGAGGGTGTTGTTCCAGAGAGTTCCTGCACACTCTGTTAACCCAGCTCAGAGTAACCAGCCTGTTCATGGCAATGATGGAGAGCAGTGAGTTCTCAAGGGTTGTGGCAAAGGGTTCTTGATATCAGGCACCAAATGTTTCAACACGTGTGCGAGAAAAATGGATTCTGGCTGAAAAAAATGCGATGTGACTCAACTCCCCCAAATATATGAGGAGATGGAGGTGGGTTTTAGATTTTTCTTGCTGTGGTGGCTGTCTCTCACATTATGAAGACAAAAATAATACCCCAGCCCTATTTTCTTGTTAGTGCTTTTTATTTAACCAGCAGTACCGCTGGATGTGGTGAGCCAGGCCAGATTTTATGTGGTGATTCTGCCCACAAATCTTTTTGGAGGATTTGAAAATTTCAGCAGCAATACTGCTTACTACAGAGTGCACCTAATTTGGGAAGCATTTTGCCAGGACACCTGTCCTAATTCAGTGTTAATGTCTTCATTGCTGCTGGTGTTTCAGAGCATTTGTAATGCACAGCCTGGCTTAAAGCAGAAGCTCAGTGCAGAAAACTGCTCACAAGAAAGGGCTTGTTGGCTTGATTTCCCTGCGAGGAACTCCAAGGTGCCTTTGTAACATAAACCTTTATTAGTGATAGAAAGGGAGTCAAAGGAAAGTATTGCGAGCCACTGAGGTTAACCAATATGCCACTTAAATCTAACTGTAGTTTGTGTTATCTGTAACTGAAGAAGGTCATGGGATCTATGGTTTGCAGGGGGAGTTTGCAGTGCCAACAAATTAGCATCCAAAGCTCTGGCTCGGAATACAGAGCAGCCTCTGGAAACTTCTCAGGAGAGCTGTGAACGGAGAGCAACGGGCTCCCTCGAGCTGGTGATCTTACTGCCATTTATTACCACAGCCCCACTCTCCCTGCCAGCCTTAATGTGCTTGAGAAAGTGGCAGTGGAGGCTCAGGAAGCAAAGGGGAGGGTTGGCAGTGCCAGGGCTGCCGGGGAAGGGCCCGTCGTAGTGGGGTGGGCACGGCTCGGGGGGCAATCACACATCCCCCCTCTTTTTGCTGTAAGGAAGGCAACAATGGGTAAGCCCAGAAGAAAAAGGACTTCTGAGAGGGTAGAAAAGAAAACCAGTGTACTTTGAGAGCAATGAATTTAAGTGCTTTTGCCCTTTCTCAACAAGACGGGCTAAGAAGGGGAAAAAAGGGAGAAAGCAAAGTCTTCCTCTTTCCCCCTCCCCTTTGCAAAATCCTACATGCCCTTTTGGCAGAGATCCATCATTCACTTAATGTGTCCTGCTGAAATCAATTCATGTGTCAGGATTTGGAGAGCCAGAACAAAATTTGTTTGCTGATCCCATCCACAGATCACTCAAGAGGATTCATAAAGGTTAGCAAAAAAACCCACAAACCCACATTCATTTTGCTGTGTAAAGTACTGCATTAGGGAATGACAGATTCCAGCAGGGAGGGGAAAAGTCTGATTGTATAAAACCAGTTGGTCAAAGTCCACAAGCACCTTGAAGCACATGCAATTACATGAATTTACCTCCTTTGGCAATGGAAAAAATACCATTTATAGTGAAAACTGTGCCCTGCTGAGTGAGAAGGGGAGGGCATGAAGAGGTGCTTCCACCATGAGCAGTGCAGTGGGGGTCTGGGGCTGTGTGACACCAGGGATGGGGAGTGTGAGATGGGTCCCACAACAGCATGATGGGAGCAGGTCCCTCAGCCCCCAGGTCGAACTGGTGCTCTGAAGCAAAGCCAGCTCCATCTCCTTGTTGTCCGTGGGGTCTGGTAGGGCTCCTACCTCCAGATTTATTCTGCAGCATGTGCAGAGGAACTTTGCCATGGGGGCAGGTGGGGAATTTTCTCCTCCAACTCCTATTCTTCACAGACTTGGGCAGCCTGTGAAACACAGAATCACAGAATTAGGACTATCCTGAGTTGGAAGGGGCCCACAAGGATCATTGAGCCCAGCTCCTGTAATACACATCTTCAAAGCTCATGGTCAATAACCCAGCACAGAGCTAAGCACCAAAGGTTCAACCCAAGTGTCTGTAGCTGCTGAGAAGCTCTCAGGGCACAGGCAGGAGCTGGCCTGGCCCCAGCATGCTGCTCTGTCTGCTGATGTGCTGAGACAGGTCACCCTACGCTGTTGCAACAGATGCAAGTAGGACCTTGCTCTTTGAAATTACTCTTAATTAAAATACAAGTACCTGCATTAAATAGACAGTGGCTTTCTCTAGTCTCACATTTGAATAAAAAGGTTGGCTAGGAATGTCAGCCAGCAGAGTGCTCAGGTGCTCACCCAACAACACCTTCTTGCTCTCCCGTGTTCACACAGTTGCAGCTTGGTGTAGAACTCCCAGGAACCAGCAGTAGGACAAGAGGGCTCAGTCTTAAGCTGTGCCAGGGGAGGTTTAGGTCGGATATGGGGAAGAAATTTTTACAGGGAGAGTGATCAGCCATTGGAATGGGCTGCCCAGGGAGGGGGTGGATTCTCCATCCCTGGAGGTNACAGACTGGATGTGGCATCAGTGCCATGGGCTGGGAACCACGGCGGGGTTGGATCAAGGGTAGGACTTGATGATCTCAGAGGTCTTTTCTAACCTGGTTGATTCTATGAGATTGGGAGAGTAGAATTAGAATAATTGTAGCTGAAACTCCCACCAACCACATTCACCCACCCAGAGACTGATGAGCTGTTTTACAGCCTCACTGTATGTAGTTCCTCTGGTAAATAGTGTGGGGCATGATGTCACGCTTGCTCAAAGCAATTTGTTGAGTTGTAAATATCACTGATCAATTCCTGGGACTGAATCCTGTGACCTTGGGTGTAATCCATGACAACACTGACTTTAATATATTTTCTAGTCTTAGCAGAAGTACTTTTAGCTGCCCTTTCACATTAACTTCCCATCTCACTAATAAAATACTGAGAATTATATTCACCACTTCTGCCAATTTTAACCAGAAATTATTCTGACTAAGGAATATTAAATGTTGCACATTGACAAATTTGATCTCCTGCTCATCATTGTGAGGGTCAGCAGCCACCTCCTTGGCCTTTTCTCAAAGCCAGGCATGCTTTGCAGCCCAGGGTCACTTGACCAGTTTCAAACTCAAATTTAAAGGGCTTTTTCTTTATGCCCGGAGCAGCAGGGCATTTGTGATCTCTGTCTGTGGGAGAGGTTTTGTTATGAGACTCCTCCAGCTTGAAAACTTCCTTCTCTGAGCACAGAGTCTCCTTCCTGCCTCTCCTGCCCTCCACCAAACTTGCATGCAGACACTTTTGAAAATGATTGGTATTTGTTTCCACTTGGTTGTCTCCTAAAGCAGGAAAATTACTTTACAGACTGGGTTTCATTAATAGGTTTTGGAAGGGTGGTTTGGGGAGGATGATTGAGGACAGGACGCAACAACTGTCAGACAGGAAGGATATTTGCACTCAGAGGACTTTTTCCTGACATCTGAGTGACACAGGCCCACACCCTATGAACTGATGCCCTCACACTATAGATCACAGGGCAAAAATCTGTGCAGAGCAGCTGACCTGGCCAGGTTTCTCTGTCTCAGGGCTGCTGAGCTCTGACATCATTGCAGTGCCACGTACAAGCACCCTGTGTTTGAAGTGAGGGTGAGAGCTCAGAGGCAGAATGTGATCTGCCAAAGTCTCTCTTGCTGTCTTTCTGTAATGACATGAGAACTCTGCGTATTTGGCTTTTCTCCTAGGCTTGTGACAGGAGCAGAGGCACAGTCAGCAGCAACACAGCCTTATGGGACCCTAAATCTCTGTAGTCCCCATGGAGATTTTACACTTGTAATTCCCAGTTCTGGCTTTGACAGCCTTGCTGGCTGCGGCAGGAACCCTCATTGCTTCACCACATCTTGGCGTTGCAAAGTTGTCTTTCATCTTCCCCAGCGCTGCTGCGCCAGTTCAGCATCTCCAGGCCTCCCAGCAATTTAATCTCAAGTGTCTTGGCACTGCAGGTCTCAGCAGATGCCCCAGTTTCTGCCTTGTGAGGGTGGTGGGCAAACCTGCAGCTCTGGGTGACGTGGGTGCTGGGTGACGTGGGTGTGTGGGTGGCGGGGACTGCCAGGCTGACAGCACTGACGGAAAGTTTGTTCCCTAGAATCTGAACTCCAGATAAATCCTACGTGCTGGCTGTAATTTAAATTCAATCAATATTCAGTTAAAAAATAAATAGAAAGCTTTTAGATCGGTGATGTAAGGGAATGTTGGTTCAAGGAAGTAATTACATATTATGTAGAAAAAGTCAATTTAAGTCCTCAATAATTTACTTAAGTGATTTACTTGACTGATGTGTTGTCTTGACCCAATAGGGCAGAGTAACAGACACTAAGTTATGGCACAGTTCCAGCAAAAACAGCCGTTGTTACCGTCCGACATAAATCATTAGCTACTGTCTTGTTCCAGGTGTACACAGGTGCTATTTAAAACAAAAAAAAAGTGATAAATTTTATGTTTGTAAACATAACTCTGTCAAAACTAATCCTGTTTCTGGCAGATGAAGATGTTATCCATACCTCTGGGTAAGGCAATATCCATTTTCAGGAAATAAAGCTCCTAGTGTATAATTAGCTGAAATTGGCCGGCTATAGGGCAGGAGGGACACACGCTGGGGTTTAGCTGGATAGCTGGGGAAGGAACTCTTTGCCAGTGCTGCACAGACACATGGAAGCTGAAAGGAGGGCTGGTGGTGTGGGCTGGTGGTGGCCCAGTGAGGATGGCACTGCCTCTCTGGGCAGATCAGCCCCGGGGGCTCCACGACTGCCTGCGCTTCCCCCTCCGGGCTGGGGGCAGACAACACTGGTTTGTAAAGGATGTTCTTTGGACTTTTCCCAGCTTACATACCATACATGTGGAAGATAGAGATTTCAATTTGTAGCCATGACAACGATGCTGGTAAATGCTGCTTTTCTCTGCTTGCTGTACCTGTGGTACCAGAGTCCTTTCAAAAATTACCTTTCGTGCCATACTCTTTCTTTAAAGTTGAGAGTGAACTTTAGTCCCTGAAGAGATGAAGCCCTGAGTGAGTGGCTGGTGCCTTGGGTAGGTGTGCTGAGCTCTGAACTTGGTCTTGGACTTCATTAAGTCTAAAAAACCAGCATCAAGTCCGATATGCTCGTTCCAGTTATGTCTTAGACCAACTGAAATCTGAGTTTAATCTCAGTGACAGGAGAATGTCTGCTGGTATTCCTGGGTAAAGTTGGGAAGGTATGATCCAACATATTAAAAAGCTTCAAGCAACCCATTAGTCACCTGTAATACACCTGTTTCCCAGTTTTATACTTACTCCCTTCAGTGCTTGCAGCAGCAGTGATAGAGGTCATGTCTCCTGGGCAAGCAGGACAGGCTCTGAGCTTGTTGATGTGTGCATCATGTGAACACAGAGTCATTGAGCGGCTTGAAGACCTTAAAGATCATCCAGTTCCAACCCAACATCATATGCATATGTGATCCTGATGATATGTGCCTCAGGTGCGTCTTCCTCCAGCCATCGCTTTCTGAGAACAGTTTTCCACTGGCAGTTCTGAAGCTCTGATTATACTGTGAGCTACAACAAACCAAAAAAAACATCCTACCAAAAATCCCCAAAAAACCCAACACTAAACCACTTCCCACTTGTACTCCCTTGAAAATTATTGGAATATAATTCAGCAAGTTCCACTTCAGCATTTCCGTTGGTATTTGTGATGTGCCTTTGATTCCCATGAACTGAAGATCAGCAGTTCTAGGAAGGATCTGTGGAAGAAGCAGGAAGCTCGGGATCAAGGAGGAAAACCAGACTTATGGTAGTTGGACAGGATGGCGGTGAGCAGCAAAAAAAAAAGCTCTAGCTGCAAAAAATGTGGCTTTGCAATCATAACATGAAAAATCCAATTAAAAATTATCAAACTAGGGGCAAATAGAACCCAGCAAGCCACTGTGAGGAGGGGACTATAAAAAGTGTTTAGAATGTAGCAAAAATGGCTCCTGACAAATTTTCACGTATATTCTTCCAGTGATAAGTAGCTTAACATTTCTTGAGCTTGGTTATGTAACGAGATCATTAGATCAGCATTTGGGACCTATTTACTGTGACAGAAAAACAATACACCTATGATCTATTGTGGGCTGGGTTGAGATTTCAAACTTCAACATTAAATAGGGTTGATAAACTTATAGTTAAATTAACATGATAGCCCTGAAGTAGGACTAGTAGTTTGTGTTTTACAGCTCTGACTAGGTGTTGAAATTAGTTCTGAAAGAATTAACCTGAACTTCAGCTCTCTCAGCTCTTCAGTCTCTTCATAAAACCTATAAATACCACAGACAGGGCTTATGTCATTAGCCTCTTAATGTTATAAACATTTAATGAAGTTAAATTTGAAGTACGACACATTGTAAAATCGATCTGATCTGGTTGGGGAGACAAAGGGAAGAAAATTGTTTGAGTCATTTGGAAAACAAATTAGGAATTACGTTCACTTAACTTTGAGGTGGATGAAAAATTATGACCAAGATGGATAGAGCCATTGTATTGGGAAGGAGAGCAGGGCTGGGGAGCAGGGAAGCCTCTCTGTGAGATGTGTCTGACACACATTAACAGCACCATCAGTGCAGGCAGCCCCACATGAATCACCTCGGACAGGACAAGCAGTTCCTTCCTAGGAATTGGAGGAGTTTCACTCTAAATATTGCAGCTCAGATGCCTCTCCCACAAAGTAGCTGCTTTAGCAGCTGGAGATTTCTGTGCCTTTGACCATGTGTCTTCACCAGTCCATCCCCAGTTACCTTGCCAGGGGGACACTCAGCTGCTCCCAGCGTGGCTCCTGGTCCCTCAGGCATGGAGTGCCTTGCTTGGCTCTCAAACATGATGCTGCATTATTTGGCTGTAGGACAAAGTCATTCCTCCTGCAAATGCTTTCCTACAATTGCCTTTCTAAGGAGCAGGTTGGAGAGTGAGGTTCTCTCATGTTCTACTGAAGTGGGAGCGAGGGACTTCGCTGGCAGCCAGACCAGTTTCCTGGCATGGTTTAACAGCATCTAGTGTCTCCTCCAAGTGCTAAGTGGGAAGAAAAGGAATAAATAAAAATAAATAAACCCCTATTAGTGAAGGATTACTGTGTAAAAACCTAAGACAATGAACAGGAAAAAATGAAGGGCAACGGATGTGTTAAAATGCCGCAGACAACAACCTGCTCAGAGGAAAGTGTATTTGTTCTTTCTTTTTAAAACTCATTATTTATTTTCTCTATTCTTCAGGCCTAATGTCTCACTAATGAATTCCAGGGGGATTTCTGAATCATGGTGATATCATGGGTTAAACCCTTTCTCCACTTTTTGAATGTAAATTCTTTTTGACGTTCTTACTTATTGCGGAGCGCTGACTTCTTTCCTACAACAAAACCAAACGCTCTTTGGTTTTGCATAGTTAACATTTTGCTAATGGGTAGCCAAGATTCTCTCAGCAGCTCAACAACATTTTCTAAAGCACACTGGCGTTGTTGTAGCAACTGGTGGCTGATCTGTGAATAAAGCAGATGTCATTGTGGCAGGATAAAGGGAGAATAATCTATCACCCGGCCACTGCCACTCCTGCCCAAACAAGTCATCAAAATGACAACTTTGGTGTGTAGTCATTAATTAAGGGCTGTGTATCCCCTTATCTCATCTGGTTATTATATCAGCCAAGGTTATGCAATGAACACCAAGGGTTTCCCAGCCCTCGCCGCTGTCCCTGGCGGAGGAAGCGCCGTCGGGATGTGCCGAGGCACTGATAGTTTGCCAGCTTCCTTTTAGGCTTTGATTGATTCCCCACTTTCATCCAAGCTGGTCTGGCCTAAATAAACACAATATATATTCTGGGACACTTTTTTTCTTTACTGTTTAATCTGAATTCAGCTCACGTGGCTAGCAGCTAAAGATGGGCAAACATCAAAATATTCTGACAGGTGCCCAAGCTGAGCACAAAAGGAGAGACAGAAGCAGATAAATTGCCTTTTTAACTTCTCAGAAAGGCTTTAATCCATTTATTATTTTTTTAGCTCCTACTCTAATTCTCTCAATTTGTACTTGGTTGGTACAACTCATTGACCTGAGTGAGTCACCTCACATCCCCCTCTTTTGATGGCAGCAAATACGAGGCGGTTGAACACAGTCCTATTAAACACTGTCCATTAGAATATCACCCAACTTTTTTATATGCTTCCAGTGCTGAAGCATCACAGCAACTTGCCCCTGCTTTGTGGAGCCTTTCATGGAGTTTCAGCTTGCCAGAGGCTATTTATTCCCTCTCTGGAACTGCTGTCCACATCTCCTGACTTAAAAAGCCTACTCTGCTACCTCCTTTGCCTCACAGCTTTGTTAATCACTTGACTTAAAGAGACAAAACATGAGACCAGGTTTCTACCATTTCCCTGGTGCATGACTCATACTTAATGTGGAGGTTATATTAATTACTGTGTGCTCAGCATTTAATGAGCCTGAGAAGAAGGAGTCTCCTCCCTTCAGCTACACAGAACACGCAGGGAACCTACTGTATGCAGTGAATGCATTTCCACAACCCCCAAATGTGGGTATGTATTTTATAAAAGGAGGCAAATCAGTCATTGCTCGAGTTCCTTAGAACAGGATGGCAAAAGCTGAGAAATCTGGGCTGTAGTCCTAAATCTTTCACAGGCTGCCTTTGTGCCCACTGGCCAACCCTCTTGGGCTCTGTGTCTCCTGATTTCCTGTCTGTTTGTGGGGATAATAGTGGCTGGCTGAGGCCAGGCTCAGTGCAGGACATTTGTACAGCTTGACACCTCAGCAGTAGAAAAAGCTGAGAGGAATTATCCTGATTTTTTTTAAAATATGTGTAAAGTACCTTGTTTTTGTAATAAATGACACATCTTCAGTCCTGTGTGATGGCATTATGGTCCAACACTTACACCTGTACTGTGTGTTCTCTGCCCTTCTTTCTCAAGGCAATGGGCATTTAATATCCTCTGTAGCATTTAAATAGTTTTATAAATGCCCATAGTGCATATTTCCACGGGCCCACACGCAAAAGGAAAGTTGCTGGGTAAGACATTAAGTGTGAGAAACAACTTACAAAACAGGTTTATTGCTGATTCAATGGAATAGATGCTTGGATTTGGCTTGACCCAAATGAAATTGCACTGTGGCCCATGTAACAAAGGGGGAGGCTTAGCTTTGGCTCAAATCTGTCCCTTTAGCCAAACCCTTTCTGTGTTTCCTGGTGGACTCAGTGCTGTGCCTTCCATGTATTGAGTTGTTCCGGGGTTTTCCTCTGTATTCCAAAGAAAGTATTTCTGGGCTGCACCCCTGTCTGTAACAGGCCATTAGTTTCTTTGTCTTTCAAGTTCCTTTATTTGTCTTCCAGTTAGGCCTCTAGTGGTCTAGTGGTTAGGGTGCAGGACTCTCACCGCTGCGACCCGGGTTCGATTCCCAGCCCCCCGGGCAGATGGAGCCCTGTGAGGCAATCCATCTAAGAGAAGGTCACTCTAAACAAACCTACGTTCTGAGACCCTCACTGCCACTGTCCAAGTTTGCTTGGCCCCGGCAGATGAACCTCAGGATTAAAGGGTGGGCTCAGTTCAGCGCATGCTGTGTCTCACCTAAAAAAAAAATCCACTGCGCAGGCTCGAAGGGTTAATGACCTTTCCCAAATCTTCGCTCGCGAAGACTGGCCATTATTATTAGAACCACAGAACCACAGAATATCATGAGTTACAAGGGACCCACAAGGATCATCCAGTCGAACTCCTGGCCCTGCACAGACACCCAAGTAATCCCACCTTGTCCCTGAGAGGATCAGCCAAACCCTCCTGGAGCTCTGGCAGCCTTGGGGCTGTGCCCACTGCCCTGGGGAGCCTGGGCAGTGCCCAACCAACCTCTGGGGGAAGAACCTTTGCCTGAGATCCAACCTGAGCCTGCCCTGACACAACTCCAACCATTCCCTGGGTGCTGTCCTTGTCCCCCCAGAGCAGAGATTGGAGCTGCCCCTCAGGAGGAGCTACAGACCCTGGTGAGGTCTCCCCTCAGTCTCCTCTGCTCCAGCTGAACACACCAAGTGCCCTCAGTGTCCTCCCACGGCTTCAAATCAAGGCCCTTCCCCATCTCCGTTGCCTCCTTTGGACACTCTCTGATGGCTCAATCCCTTCCTTCCATTGTGTCCCCCCAGACTGCCCCAATGTTGAGGTGAGGCCGCCCCAGGGCAGAGCAGAGCGGGACAATCCCCTCCCTGATGCCCCAGGACAGGGATGTCCCTCCTGGCTGCCAGGGCACTGCTGACTCAGACTCAATTTTCTGTTGACCAGGACCCCAGATTCCTTTCCTGCTCTCCAGCCTCTCATTCCCAGTCTGTCCGTACATCTGGGGTTGCTCCCTCCCAGGTGCAGAATCTGGCACTTGTCTTTGTTCAGCTTCACAGAGCTGGTGATTGCCCAGCCCTCTGCTTTGTCTGGGTCTGCTCTAATGAACTGCTTTTCCCTGCCCATACTAAAAAGCAGTCTGTTGGAGCTGGGTAGAAGAGACTTTTCTTCAAGACACTGTTACCACCACTCAGAGAATCTCTGTGCTCCACGGCTGAGAATGAGTTAAAGAGTGTAAAGTAAAATGGAACCCTTGGGACAATACCAGAAACCTGAGAAATGGATTTTGATTTAATTTATTTTCTAAAGTCTATGGGACCAAAATATAAGTTTTGGGTTTGTTTCTTTTTGTTTGGGTGGGTTTTTTGTTTGTTTGTTTTTGTGGGTTTTTATTGTAATTCAAATGCTAAATGTGTTGTGGTATTTACGGCTTCTTATTGTGTAAATAATAAAAGGATTTCAGGATAAAAGGACAAATGGTGTAACGGACCCAGGAAGGAATCTGCCAAACTAATTTTAAAATATTAATAGTTAAATCAGTGTTTGCTGACACTGTGTGAGTGAACAGAGCTCAACAGCATTGCAGGAATGAGAAAAATTAGCAACAAGAAAAGGGTTATGGGCAATGAGTAAATTTGATTAAGAGATAATCATCGAATCCCAGAATGGTTTGGGTTGGAAGGGACTTCCAAGCCCAACTCATTCCACCCCCTGCCACAGGCAGGGACACCTTCCACTAGCCCAGGTTGCTCCAAGCCCCGTCCAACCTGGCCTTGGACACTTCCAGGGATGGGGCAGCCACAGCTTCTCTGGGCAGCCTGTGCCAGGGCCTCCCCACCCTCACAGGGAAGGATTTCTTCCATGAGTAAAGAATTCCTTCCATTAATATTAAGCACTACCTCTGGTCCTGTTCATGGGAAGTCTCATCTAAACTGACGAAGATCAAAACTCAGCACTGCATCTTTACAGATTTTTGTTACAAATTCTTTTGCAAATTTAGCTGAGCAGAGAAAAACCTCTTCCAGTCCACTCTCTTCAACTTAGTTTCAAAAATCCACCAGTGCAGCCTTCTCAATAGCATTGGAAAGGTGAGTTAGGAGCACATGGTGTATCACATGACAGAGTAATTCCATATTTCTTGTCTGTCTTGGTCTGAAAAATTAGAGGTACACTGTGAGAGGAGGAATGTTTTTTCTTGTTGGGTGTCCTCATTCTCTATTGTATCACAGCCCCTCATGCAGACAAAAAACCAAAGCACACAATCCCTCAGTGGCTGGGAATGGATCAGAGAGCTCATAAAACTCATAAAACTCCAGAGAGAGCTAAAACTCCAACTGCTTGGGGGAAATAAAGTGACAAGTATAGGGACTGCAGACGGGCTGCTGGTGACAATGGGAGGCAACTTTCCCAACAGCAGCAGTAAATACATTGTGCTACACTTAGAGGAGACATTTCTCTGGGACTTATTTTACAGTTCCCAGTTGCACATTACATGATATGTGCTGTTGATGAATCTATGAATATGTAACAACAGCAAAACAGAAAATCAGTAATTTCCTAAAGGTATGAAAAGACACCTCTAAGGTTTTACAGCATCGCCTTTGGACAGGAGAATGGCAAAGTTCTGGTGTCCTTCAAACACGTGGAGTCCTCTAGATCCACATACATCTCTTCAGCATTTTGACTTAATCATATGTTATTAATTGCTTGTTTCCAGAGGAAGAATTCCCTTAATTTCTGTTCAAGATTAAAATGTCCACCTCTGAGAAATTATTGGTGTGATTTCGATGAGAAAAGACCATGAATTGGGTTAGCAAATTAGGTCACTTGTCATGGTGACCACTGAGATAAGGGAGAATGTTCTAGAATCTAGATAAGCTTCATCACCTGAAGTTCTGCTGTGTGATAAAACTTCTGTACTTGGTTTAATTTTGGACAGTTTTGGACCATTCAAACCTGATTCGGACTTTACCTCTGTTGCTTGGCAGCAATGGTATCTGACAGGTTTGGGCAGCCCTGTCTGGGCACATCAGCCCCCAAATCTGCAGTTCAGTTCTTCTACCAACAACAGAGTCGGAGACCTTCTTGTTCAGTCAACTTCTTGGGATTACAAGTTGGGGGCAAGGGACTGTATTAGTTAATATGCACATTTGGGGGATTCACAGGGTGTATTTTCTCACATAGATTATAATGATAAATGTAGAAATATTGTCAGAAATACCTATGTTGAATCTTAATTAGAATCTGTGCACCCTGACTGCAGCCTGCAATGTTTCTGTGTTTGATACATTGATTTTTAAGTGTGGTCAGTTCAAAACAGTTTTGCAGCCCACAGGAGAGTTCATTAAGAGCCTTGTGCAATATGGTACGTGTCCATTATTCTCCTTTTCTAAGTTACTATGTCCCCTTACAATAACTTTACCAAATGAGTCACTTAAGAGTACATTTTAAGGATGTTTTCAGTTTAATTATCACTGTTGAAAGACGTATCTCCATTAGCTTTGTGAATACATGGCAAAGAAAACTTAATCATTGACCGATTCATGTTTTATGGAAGTGCTTCTATATCCAGCTCATTGCATTCAGATTAGTTGTCCTCTTAAAAGGGCAGAGAGGTAAAATCCTTAAAACTTGCTTAGGAATCCCAAGGCAGAGCTGCTTTGTTCCCATGAACTGGGGTTCCACTATCAAAGAATTCATCATTAATAACTTCCCAACTTGCAGCTGCGCCCTTTCTCCTGCGTTTCCCACTCCTCTCACTCCTCCTGCTCCGGGGATGTGTTTTCTCTTTCCAGGGCTCAGCGAGGTTGTTCTGTGCCCAGCAATGCAGCACTTCCCTGGCTGGCACAGACCGAGGGATGTGTTTTCCTTTGAGAGCTGCGTTGTTGTGCAGTTGGGTGCATTTCCCTGCCATTGTGTGCTCCTCCACCAAAGAAAAACAGAGCCCTTCTATCCCTGAGCACAAAGAACAAACTGTTGTTGGGGGGAGGAATATCTACAAACCTGTAAATCTTTCTCCTCCTGTTTATTCTTCATGTCATTCAAGCCCATTTAGCAAAGGACCAATTAACTCCAGACTCATGGCACATTCTGAGGGGCCAGATTTCTCCTATCAGAGATGACACAGCCAAATTTCCAAATAATTTCTAGCTGAATGCAGCATTTGGTTTTCCTTGCTCTTTAGTTCACAGTTCCCAACCTGTTACTCCAGCTATCAAACAAATTGATGTTTTGCCTAATTTTCTCCCCATTTTCTCATCAGCAATATTGTGAAATACAGGGAAAATGTGTACCAAATCCAAATCATTGTGCATCCAGTTTTTTATTATTGTGACTAAAACTGTTTAAGGGTATTTGTCCTTCAGTAATTATTCTGCTAACTGTACGTGGCACATCACTGCATATGGAAATATACAGGAAGCAGGAGTTTTACAGATTACTCTCCTGTGGTAAAAACATGCTGCAAAGGTAACAATTTGTAAAGTAACTCTAATCAGTGAAGAAAGCACACTTTTGACTATGATATGGTATCCCCAAAGTGGTGGTGATGGGGAATTCTGATATTAATTGTTACATCTGAATTATTTCACCATAATATAGTGTTGTAATGAACATATCTACTGTATGTGGTTGCATTTTGTATCTCGAAGTTTATAACTTGGAATTTAGGAGAACTCAGAGCAGTGATTCAATGACCAATAAAAATTTGCTTTTATATCGACAGTTTGAAATGAAATTGTGTTAATAGCTCTATTTTGATATGCCATTCTGGTGCCTGAATTGAACAAACCTTCTATTTTGTGTTAGGTGGCAGGTCTGCAAAGAAACTGTGTATTAACCCTGATTATACATTGCTAGGACTAGGGACTGCATAGGCTTGTGTTCTTACAAAAATAACATATATACAAGAAGTGAGTTAAAAACCCCCACCATTCAGATGAGCCCTAAAAGGTCAGGTTGTGAAACTGCAACATCTTTTGATTTTTTTTTTGGTGATTCTTCTGCTTCCCTTCTGAGTTCTTTGTTTTCACAGTCTTAGGTGGGAGTTTTGCCCCAGAACTATCAATGGGCACAAGATAAACCTGTATCATCTACTCCTTGTAACGTTTGCTGCTCTCAACAGGAGTCAGTGAAATGTTTTCTCTGCTGATGCCTCTCTGATCCTCATTAAAGGGGGGAGATCCTGTGATCTGGAAGTAGGAAAGAATCTGGTGTGTCCCAGACAATTTGCAATATCATCAGTAACGCTGGGCCATGTTTATTAACCAGTGAAAAACAACATTAAAATTAGATTTTTTTTTTTTATGGGTCACAAATGAGTAAAGCAGCAGGAACAGAATGACTCTAAAAACACAGAGAGATATTTACCACTCAAATGTCTGAAGAAATTAGCAGTGATAAAAAGGAAATACCATGAAGGGAACGCAAAATGGCTCTAAAAAACAAGTGAGTAGTCTTTAAATTTGCCTCTTTAAACTTGCCTGGATGTTTTTCTGGATTTCTGAGCTCGGGCCTTTTTGGTGGGGGAGGAAAGAATAATGTAAATGCCAAAAAAGAGTTGGACAAAAAGTAAGCTTTGTATCCTATCTATGAGAATCAGACGGTGTGTGTCATGCTAGTTTTTACAGTCATAGTCTACAGTCTCCCACTGATTAAAATGCAATTTGACAGTAACACAATATAGAGGTTTAACTGACAGCACACACAGCACATTTGCGAGTCATAACGCCACAGTTTAATGACTGACGCATGTGGGAAGCTAATTCGCATTTTTTTTTTCTTGAATGGGATAAATGAGCATCCAGTTAATACCAATCACGAATTCAAGCCATGTGACAAAACTGATGCTACATACCCTGTTCTTGTTTTGCATATTCTGCAAATTGAGCTGCAGGAAAAGAGCCAGTTTGTACACATATCCGGAGAGAAAGTTCATTCTGCTTTCTGACACATCCACCAATTGCAGCTGAATGTATCCAGCTTGCTGCTGTTGTGTTCACAAACTAATTACCCTTTCTCTGTTAAATAGCCTAAGAATTACAAATTGTATGCCTGTTTTGAGAAAAAGTACAGGTTGAACAAGCAGACGTAGTATAAATAAAATATTTATATAAAAATAGTCTCTTACAAAATATACTCTCTTATCCTATGGTTGATTTTTCCAAAAGATGGAAGTTTGTCTGGATTTTCTTAATTTTAGACATATTCCAAACAGGATTTTATTAATGCTTCTTTCTTTAATCGAAGAAAAAAAAAATAACCACAAAGCCTGGTAAAGATTTGTAACCCCTACCACTCGACTTTTGTTCCAGACAACTAGCAGCAAACAGGAGAAAACGAACAAACAAACAAAAACCCCAAAAACAACAGTGTTTGTGTATGTACATATATATAAAGATGCCAGCTTTTGTACTTAAACATCTAGTACTGTAGAACATATCCTGCAAGTCCAACTAATAGAAATATCCTAGTTAAGAATAATATGTACAGCTCCAGTTCTTTCCTTGCTGTTCCTACAAAATTATTCCACAAAGAAAGCCAGCTATCTACTTTAATTGCAGAATAGTTCCCCAAAGGTTGGTAGAGTCCTTTTTTAATTAAATAAATTAATATTAGTTTTATCTGAATAAATTGTTAAATATTGCTATTATTATGCCCGAGTGTCCCAAATCCCTGTGCTAAAATCTGCAGCACACACACACACGAAAAAGGCAGGTAAAGCAGTGTTTACAGAAACCTTCAGCAGTTCTACTCGCTGTGGCAAGGGGGATGAAGGGGAAAGATGGGCAAGACCAGCAGAAGCTTTTCACGAGTGTGGAAGCCAAAACCTGTGTCATCCACAGGCTCACACGGGCCGTTCACGGTGGGGCTCTGTCCATCCCATCCTGTGCAAAGCCCTTTTGGGGGGATTTCTCCCCTATCCCTCCCTGCTCCTTATATTTGACCATCTCTTTTCCAAACCAGGAGTCAGTTGCCACCCTCAGAGATGTCTCCCTGACTGGTGTGTCTCCACAATGCTTCTTCCTTTAGAGGTGCAGGTTAACCGAGATGATCTTTTTCTCTCTCTTTTATGTGTCAGGTGGCTCAGGGTGGGGTTTGTTTGTTTTTCTTTCTTGGCTGACTTTATGAGTCTGAAATGTGTATCCACATAAGCGATGAAACGTGAGAAGAAACGAGGGGCCTCCGTTCACCAGCAGTTCTTCTGGGAGAGCAGGTCTGCCCTACAGTCTCGTGTAGGTCCGCTGAGTGCATGTGCAAAGGTATCCGTGGCCAGGGCCGTGCCCACGTGCTCACTTACAGGTATAGACCTCTGTTCTCTCGCTGCACGTGTTGCACTTGACGTAGCAGCACCAGTGGAACTTGCAGTTGCACTGCCACACCCGCGAGTACTGGTGGGTGTTGTACCCCCGGCCGCAGCACATCAGGTCGCAGCCGTTGGACTGCTGGGCTGTCTTGTTGCACATCCTGCCCTGTGTGCCCACGCTGCCAGTGACAGGGTCTTCTTCACAATAGTTGGGGGATTTCTCTATGTACACCAAGTCTGTATCCATGGGTTTGCGGTAGGAAAGGGGCTTCTTGATTTTGAGGAAGGTCGGGCGCTTGTTGCGACTCGCCCGCACGGGCTCCACCTGAACGGCCTCGTTGTACTTGTCCTTCAGGATGTAGCCCAGCTCCCGGAATTTGGGCAGGGTTGTCCAGCATGTTTTAGTGGTACAGGATCCTGAGACCCCGTGGCACTTGCACTCTAACTTCATGTTTTCTTCCAGAATCTGTGTTAGAAGAACAAAGAACGATGTGTTAACAAAAGCGGGGGGATTTGATGGATACTGGATGACAAGCAGGGATGGGTTTGTTCTCCAGTAGGAGCTGCCACCAGACACAGGTCACATTCCCACCAAAGCTGTGGGTTTTGCTTGCCTGGACACACTATTGTCCCAGGTAGCAAATACTCACCAGTATCAACCAAGTTCTGCCTGTGAAGCTCATTCCCCGTTTGCACTTTGAATTAACCAGGGAGGATAACTTTGCCTAATTTCATGGTCCAGGTCCCAAAGGCAAGATGGGACCCTCCTTAACCACAGCTTTTCTTTGATATGACTGTACAGTGCTTCAGATTTATCTGTTCTTGCAATGTTTGGCATATGGCAGTGAAATTAGGAGCTGGCAGAAAATCACACCTTCACATGAACTGCCACGTGCAGAATTCTTTCAGAGTGCAACAATAGGTGCCAGAACCTGACTTTTGTAAACAGAGGTTCTGCATCTCAGTTCTTGCACCTCAAAATGACAAAGGCTGGTGCAAAAGATGAACAAGCAGATACTTTATCAATGTTTGTCCTCCTGTAGGTCTCACATTAATCAACATATGGAGCAGATTATTATTTAGCAATATAGGCCTCATTTGTTCTAAATGGTGCAAATTAATGCTCCAGTTTTGAAAGCTAAGCATTATTTTGATATACCCACGGTCAAACACACTTTCTGGAGGGTTTGAAGTATTTTTGCCTCCTGTCACATGGATAACAGAGCAAACAAATGTCTCAGCTACTTTTCAAGAAAACATGTTCTGTCTTAGAGCATAAAGGGTAAGAGTAAAGGAATCGGTTTCATGTTTTGTCATCAATTCTTGTTAAAAAATGTCTACCTCTTTAATGCTGTAAAAGTATCTTAAACACCTCAGCTTCATGGCTTGCTCCACCCTGTCTCATGCTCCCTTCTTTGTAGGGGTCTCTCATGGTTATGCCTGAGTTGTCACTACTTTCCTTTTGAAGATAACAAGCTTCATCTTCCACCTTCACATCCCTTGAAACTCTGTCCCTGTATCTTCTCCCTCCTGCTGTTTTACCAGCCCAGGCTTTGCCAAATAAAGCTGGAGACCAGCTTAGTCCCTGCTCTGTGTCCTGAGCCCCACAACTGACCTCATTCAGCAGCAACATCGGGTTAACACCAGCAAACATACCTGATTCCAGCAATTAATTTCCCACTGGTCTGTACTTGAAAGAGACCATAATAATTTTGATGATGAAATTCTGCCTAACCTGGCAGAGACCAGCAGTGGAAAGCCCAGCCAGAGGGATTATCAGGGTTCAGGGAGTGGCCACATAATTTTTCCCCTGAGACAACCCAGCTGATCCTTGCAGTTCCAAACCTGGGCAGCCTGGAAGGCTGGAGGGAGGTCAGTGATATTGAAATTTGAATTAACCCTTCTTTTATAGCTGGAGAACTCACTGTACAGACTCAAACACCAGCCTTTTTCAGCAGAAAACAGGTGAGCCTTCACTGAGGAAGTTGATTCTTCTCATACCTTTTGGTCTTGAGGCTGTTCCTGTGTCACCTGGGCACAGAAACTGCTCTTGCCTGACCTTGGGATGATTTGTAGCTGCTTCTTTGCTCCCTGCTCTTCCTCTGCCCATTTTTGATGAACATGGGGATTTTAAGGTATTAAAACAACAGGCTGAGAGAGTTGGGGCTGTTCAGCCTGGAGAGGAGAAGGCTCCAGGGAGACCTCATGGCAGCTTTCCAATACCCAAAGGGGGAGAGGAAATTTTTACAGGGGCATGTAGTGATAGGACAGAGAGGAGTGGCTTTAAACTGAAAGAGTATGTTTGGGTGGGACATTGGGAAGAAATTCTCCCCTGTGAGGGTGGAGATGCCCTGGCACAGGTTGCCCAGAGAAGCTGTGGCTGCCCCATCTCTGGAAGTGTCCAAGGCCAGGTTGGACGGGGCTTGGAGCAACCTGGGCTAGTGGAAGGTGTCCCTGCCTGTGGCAGGGGGTGGAATGAGGTGACCTTTAAGATCTCTTCCAACCCAAACCATTCTGTGATTCTATGATTTTCTGGTTCTATGAAGTCACTTTGTTTTCACTTTAGTCTATGAGCAAATTGTCCCCACATGTGGTCTGAAAGCAGGATTCAAAACCCTAGACAGCATGGGTCCAATACCTTGATAGTTGGGAACTTAGTATATGCAACTGGCTTTAAATTAATTTCTCATGCAAACTATCTAATGACTGCCCTAAAACTGAGATGTGAGAAACTTTTATATTCAGATCTACATCTTAACTTGCAGTTCTGCTCAAGCTTTGGCTTTATCTTGTTATCTTGAGTTTCTCTCTCAGCCACTGCATACTTCTTTTTATTGCTCACTCATTCATAAGGTAGTGCACTTCGAAGATAGATGAGGAGATCTATGAGGAAAAGGAGTTAGAGCACAGAAACCGGAAAAATAACATAAATTCTTTTAGCCTCATTTGTACCTTTTTAAAAGTTTGGGGGTTTTTTTGGTTTTTGTTTTTTTTTTTTAATTTGAAACTAGCCAGGGTACATTTCTCAGCCCTAATTCAATCACTGTTCTTGTAGAATTGCCTGGCCCTATATCCTGGTACGATGTTCAAACTTGCAACAAAATATTTCTAACTCGCCTGCCATGGGGATCCGCCAAACTGACTTGAACCATTAATACAGAATACATCATGTGTCATCTATCCAGGCAGGGCTTTTTTCCTCAAGTGTAGTTAAGTAGCCTAAATTGCCTTTTGGTTTATTTCATTAACATCCCATTTTCAGCCAGCAGCCTCGGTGGGGACGAGCAGCTCCACGGAAAGAGCTGAGCCAGCGGCTGGAGCGGCTCCGGGCGCGCTCGTCTCACGTGCTGGTCTCTGCTCCGGGACACGATGCCAAACACAACCAGCCGCTGCTTTCCAGGGCTCACTGAGGCTGGGCACGGGCAGTCTGGAGAAAAAGATCTGCTTTTGTCTGAACGGGAGGAGTTTGTGCAGCGCCCGTTGAGCCCAAGTGCCAGGGGTCCTTCCCAGAGGTCCAGAAATGCTTGGAGGGGGATGGGAAGGGGCAGAGGGACGAGAAGGAGTTTTGTCTTTTAACTCTGTGCTACATTTATTGTTCAGTTTTTCGTTTATGATTTTCATATTTTCCTAAAATTTACTGGCTGCACTTGTGGGAGATGCACTTCCAATATGCTGTGCTAGAATCTCTCCAACACACCTGCCCCATTTAGGTCCCCTGCACTCTGCAATTGAGTTTCCCTTCCAGATTTGCCTCCTACCTTCGGCTCACAACCCCTTTTGTTGGTTCTGTTCTTGCACACATACCCTCCTCACTGGTGCTGCCTTTCAACACCATGGTTTGCAAATTCAACCAGAGACGAATTGACTCTCCAGCCTTCAGAAAACAGGCTACATGGAACTTGAACTGTCTGTCCTCAGTAAAAGCAAAGGCCTGCAATGGATAGTTTTGTTGTACTGTGATATCAGGTGCTTGGGCTATTTGTTTTGCAATAAAATATGTGGATGGTGGCATTTTAATACTGTTCCATTACTCCAGTATCCTCTGATAAATCGATGCCTTTATAAATTCAGGAAGAGAGTTGCAAAGAAAAAGGAGAAAATAAAATAGGGGATTCTCTGGGTAGGGCCAGCAAGCCTTGGTCTATCCCTTGGTTTCTGTGAGCCAAAAGCAGTGCCCTACCCCTTAAAAACTTGGTCTGTGGTAAAACCAGAAAGTGTTCTTTACCTTTCAAGATCAGGATTGGTTTTTTTGAAGGAATTATCCAGCAGCTCATACTTTTTACGTTAGGTTAAAACTTTATATACATTACAGACTGACTTTTCCTAAAATGTAAGAGCCTGAAGGGCACAAAATTTAAATCCTAGATCCTCTGTTTCTTACCAAATGACCATATCCAGCTCCATCAGTAAATCTGTATGCACCAGTGAATGCTCTGAACTGGATTAAATGTGAACAAAGAGCTGGAGTTCTTTTAGCTTTGTCCACTTTTTCTTTGAGCTCCTACAGTAAACTGTCAGTACTTGTTTCTCTCTCTCCCCCCCTTGCCATTAGCCTCTGGGAAATAGTTTGTGTGAAGAGAACTCTGGCTCTCTCTCCTGATGTTATCTTCAGATGCAGTACCTTTGGGCACTGCCATTAGGAGCTTAACGTGTTTTGTCTTCACCTTCAGTTTTGCAGGGAATGTGCAGGGTTGGTCATGTGAGGGTGGCAAACTGAGGCTCTGGAAAATGCTGCATCCCAGGAGCTGCATGGGCTGGGTCCAGCACGGTGGTCCTGCCCTGGGCAGGGTGCTGGGCCCATGGCTGGACTGGCTCAGTGACACCAGCAGAAATTGCTGCCTGGTGTGACCTGGGGCTGGAGTGGCTTTGGCTCACAAGGGAATTGCTGCAGGAATTGTGCCCTCTGGGTGGTGGGAAAGGAGCTGAGGGAGCTCAGGGGGCAGGCACTGATCTCTGCTCTGGGGGGACCAGGGACAGCAGCCAGGGAATGGCTGGAGCTGTGTCAGGGCAGGCTCAGGTTGGATCTCAGCAAAAGGTTCTTCCCCCAGAGGCTGGTTGGGCACTGCCCAGGCTCCCCAGGGCAGTGGGCACAGCCCCAAGGCTGCCAGAGCTCCAGGAGGGTTTGGCTGATCCTCTGGGGCACAGGGGGTGACTATTGGGGATGGGCCTGTGCAGGGCCAGGGTTGGACTGGATGATCCTTGTGGGTCTCTTCCAACTCAGCATATTCTGGGATTCTGTGTCCCTCCTGCAGTGGGTTTTCCCAGCTCAGTGTTTCTGTTCCCTGAGTTACTCAGGTGTATGTCCTGCCCTGGCTTTCCAGCATCCAAAGTCAGCTGCCTTTCCAAATGCATCTGCCAGGGCAGCCTGGGCCCCTCATGCCCAGTGGGGTCAGGTTTTGCACAACCCTGGGTTTGGTCACCAGGACTCCCCAGCCCTCGCTGCCAAAGCTGTCCTGAAGGACACACACTGTCAAACACAGGGACCATCACACCTCCAGAGCCTTCTCCTTCACCAGCAGGATTCCCATGGAAACAAAATCAATACCAGAGTGCCTGAGGCCAGGGACCCTTTGCTGCTTCATCCCAAATAACTCAGGCTGCAGTCTACATGTGAGGGTGTAATTAGTGAGACAACAGACACTGACTCCTGTCCCACCAAGGCCATGATCTTGCCTAATTTTTCTGACATCAGATCACTTGGGTCAGGAAATACCTGTCTCCTACAAGTGCCTGCACACACAACTTTACTACAGATCAAAGAAAACACAACTATTGGCAAGACAAGAGTGACATTTTCACTCCAGAGAAGAACATGGCAGGGCTTGGAGAGAGGTCACATCATTTCTGGAGGTTGGGGAGGGCAGTCAGATACAAACCTGCCCCTTTCAGCAGGTGGAAGATGAGGATTTGTGATTTATATTACTTACAGAGGCAATTGTAGATCCTTAAATAAGACAAAGCTCCTCAGACTTCAGGAATGATGTTGAGATATATTTTTTTTGCCTTTTGAAAAGGATTCGTTGAATAAAAAGAGTGTTTTAAGCTGATACAATAAAGCCATGTCTTATTTAGTCTTTCAACAAAATAACTTACTTGAGAACCAAATAACATGTAAAGCAACTGGCAGTGAGGTCTAGAGTGAAACTTAAGCATTGAAAAGGGCAGTGGATGGAGATGAAACTCTGATTTCACAAGCAGGAAAAGGACTATGTCGCATTAAAATGACTAGGAAATGTCTCTGCCACTTGTTTTATCCAAGTGTGAGAGTAATCTCCGAAGGATGCTACTGTTTAAGTAACTTGTAGCACTGTTCTAACACCAAAGCTCTGAAATTTGAGGACAGTACAAGTAATACTTGATGCTTTTTGGCAGGGAAAAAAGAGCACGAGAGAGCATTAAAAAAAGCAACACAGAGACAAATCCTATGAAATCTTTAAGAAATGTGAGAAACAGCATAAAAAAAAAAAGCATCCAAATGCAAGTTTAAAATTAGGAAAGGCATATTCGAATAGAAAAGATGAAAAATATTCACAGAGCTCTTGCAAATGTGTTCTGTAGAAACACATTTTGCATTGATATCCTGTGGCAAACTGAGTGGGGATGAGTTTGGAACCGACTGTGTCCCACATTGAGTGTCTCATTCCAGACAGTCTTTGAAATCTCAGTTGAACATGTTATGAAGATCTTATTAAGTACAGCCAAATGATTTTTTTTTTCTCTTGTCTTTGATAAGTAAATCTGTGCAAAAGAATAAGATCTGAAGTCAGTATCAAACAAATTTGCTACTGAACCCTGTGAGCTGGGGCTGTCCCAGAGTTACTGCTACCCCAGGCAGGCTGAGCCATTTTTCCCATTACCATAATTTTTGTGTTTTAAATAAAAAATGCCTGGGAAATCACCAGAGCATGTGACCTACATCAATCAGATCACCTTTGCACTTTTCTTGGAAGAAGTGTCTGAATAAAATCAGGCAATGTGCAGGTCTGAGGACTAATTATGAAGACATGCTGATGAATGACACACTGCTCCAAACCCCACAGATGGGTGGGATCTCCCACCACCACCTACCCTCACTAAGGGATATCCTGTTTTAAAGAGCAGAAACACTTTTTCCAGATTCAAAGCCATGATACCCTTAAAAAGGAAGACTTCAGAACTTTGGCACTCTCCCAAGTTTAACCTTTTGTGTACTATTTCTGACCTTTCTGATCTTTCTCCTTCCACCATAAAGCAGGAGGTTCCTTTCACTTCTTATATGCCCTTTATAGAGTTTCAAATTTACTTTTATACTTTCTGCCTGGAATATTAGTTGCCCTTTACTTCATTCTTCGTAAAAAATCGATCATATGCAGCAATTATTTTCAAAATACAGCTTGTATTTCCACAATAATTCAAACAGATAAAGAAAAAATATTAATTAGACTTTCTCATGCGCTGCTGGCAGCACAGAATGAGATGTTCTCCTCTTTCCCTGGGTAAGTTTTGTTGTTTGAGTCAGAGGACAGAGGACCTGGTACCCTTCATTCACTGACTATCACTGTGCAGAATAGCAAATGAACACGGAATTCTGAGAGCAAGGCCAGTAAAACCTGAGAGGAATGCAACAAAAACTATTTTCTCCTGCATATTTTTCTTATACTTCTGATAACCTTCACGACTTGCTGTGTACTAAATCAATTTATCACCACTTCTGGGTCCAAAAAGCAGAAGAGCAGTAGAAAATGAATTTCATGGAATGCTTTTATAATTGTTATTCTTGAAGAACAACTGAACTTAGGACAAAAAGGACATAACTGGTTTTAAAGAGAGAGATTTAATGATGCTGCTTTTCTCAAACCTCAAGCCCTTGCCTTTTTTCAAACTGTGCGAACTGTTATGTGAAATAACTCAAGGTGTCAGAATGTCTCAGAATCACAGAATCACAAGATCACTGAGGTTGGAAAAGCCCTCCAAGATCAGAGTCCCCCCTGTGCCTGATGCCCACCTTGTCCCCCAGCCCAGAGCCCTCAGTGCCACAGCCAGACCTTCCTTGGACACCTCCAGGGGTGGGGACTCCACCACCTCCCTGGGTTGCTCCTTCCAATCCCTGACCACTCTTTCCAGGAAGAAATTCTTCCTGAGAATTCTTCCTCAGCTTTCTCTCACTGAGGGGTCCTTCTAGGAGAACACCTTAAACGCCAGCACAGCTGTCCTTGGGATAAACGTCTGCCCAAACGCTCTTCCAAAGTGCCTGTGGAAGTGGATTCCATGGATGTGGCTCAGAGTCTGTATCTCACTTGCTTAGCGCTCAGTATTTCTCTCTGACAGCCCTGCAAATCTAATCACGGCCCATGGAAGTCAAATAAGGTTCTTAAGTTTTTATTTATCCTCATCAAGATACTGCTTGCAGAGATAGTGGGCAGGGTGTGGCAACACCTGATTAAGCTCAGTAAAACCTGACAGGGCTTTGAGAGGAAGGATGGCCTCAGAACTCCACACTGCCCTGCTGGGTCAGACAGTCTCCCCCTGCAGAGGGCCAGGTGTTCTCTTCTCCCTCACCCTCTCCCTTTTCCATCATATCTGATAACAGCTGCAAGACCCGGGGATTCCTTGCCTCCTCACGTGTCTCCTGAACGCATTCCAGTTTTCCCCAGACAGAAAGTACCTGCACTCTCGTCTTTGCATCATAATGCAAATCAAACCCATCCATTCAGGAGCTGCAACCATGAGCCTCAGGTTGAGTTTCGGGTACTCTTAAGGGATTTGGTGGATGACAAAGTTTTCTGTGTCATATTCAGTGCAAAACCTTCTTACCCAACCCTTCCTCCTGTTCGCAGGAAGTCCTGTAAGAAAAGTTTTTCTCAACTACAAATTTCCAAACTACTGCTGAGATTGACTCTGGGGGAGGGTCCTGTGCAGGGTTAAGAGTTGGACTCGATGATCCTTGTGGGTCTTTCCCAACTGAGCATTTTCTGTGGTTCTGTGTAAGTTTTATATCAGGAAATAGCCTAAAAGTACCATGTTCCCACTATCTGTGAAATGGGGGTTCCTGATGTGGGACTTTGTGTTTTCTCAGTTGCTGATGACAAAAGCTCGGTACTAAGGGTTGGCTTGACAGATTATTTATAATCCCAGTTATTATATGCTGTGATGGCTTCTTGGTACAGCTGCCTCCAACACTGGTCTGACTTGCCTTTGGGTTTTGTGGATCTTTCTATTTAAAAGCAAGGCAAATATTTTAACAGAACAAAAATGGAAATAATTTGAAAACATAACTGTCAATGGGTTTGATAAACTACTTGTATTTAAAAAATAACTCTTGTGAGACCCATTATCACCTAGATTAGACTGCATCGATGCAGTGCCAAGTAAGTGTCATCATGTAGGAAGTTTAAAGATCAGTCATAAAAAGGAACTTGGAAAAAATAGTTCTGAAAAAAATCTGGTTTCTTTTAATGTGCTTTCTAGAACAAGAACAATCAGCAGTCACAAGCATTGAGGCCATGTTGCTGAGAACACAGCTGCGATGGGCAGGGCACGTCTCCAGGATGAAGGACCAACCACCGCCTCCCTAAGATCCTGCTGTATGGTGAACTTGCCACTGGCTGCTGCAAGAGAGGAGCCCCAAAGAGGAGATACAAGGACTCCCTGAAACAACATCTCAGCCTTGGCCACATTGATCACCATAACTGGCCTACTCTGGCCTCCAATTGGGAGGTCTGGAGACACACCATCTATAACTCTGCTGATGCCTTTGAGAACGCAGCAGGATCACCCTTGAGGAGAAAAGACAACGCAGAAAGAATCGTGTCTTGCAGAATTTACCACCTAAGGAGTCTTTGCTGTGCCTTTTGCAATCGAACGTGCCTGTCTCATATTGGCCTTTGTAGCCACCAATGTGCTTGTAA